>NW_027160366.1:0-5400 GCF_002600585.1 Cystoisospora suis
TATCTATCTATCTACCTATCTATCTATCTATCTATCTACCTATCTATCTATCTCTATCTATCTATCTATCTATCTACCTATCTATCTATCTATCTATCTATCTATCTACCTATCTATCTATCTATGTTAACAGAGGGAACTCTAGAAACAGAAGAATGCGTCAGCTATGAGAAATCCCAGGAAGACGACCGTTTTTGCACGTCCAATCTGCCCTCGACAGGAGCGCCGAGGCATACGGTTGTGGGGTGTACATACAGCAGAGCACAATGCATCTTCTAGGATTCCTTGCCCCTGACAGAGCCGGGAGAATAATACCTGTTGCTGTGCCGTATATGATTCCTGAAGATCTTCTTCATGGTCTTCATCTCCTCCTCTTCTTGCGCCTGTACTTTTGCCTTTCCTTCCTCCCCCTAGGAACTGTGCGTCTCCATCGCCTTCCCCAAGAGCAGTACTCCCTGGCGTGCCTTTCAGAGCTCCATCTCCCCCTGCTAGACTTCCTATCGATGCTGCAGAAGAAGCTCCTAAAGAGCCTCCTCCACCCGTAGATAGCAACGACGTATCTGCCCCCCCTTGGGAAGAAGAAGACGCAGTTAAAGTAGTTGATACTGTCGAGCTACCAGGAAGACTAGTCGGGGGAGGGAGACGGGATGTAGATGAAGAAGAAGCTTTCTTTCGTTTCTCTTCAGAAAGCTCGTCATCTTCTTCATCTTCGTCGGAAGAAGAAGATGTTGAAGAGGAAGAGCCTTCTTCATCCTCGTCACTTCCCTCTCTACGCTGACCACTTGATCGACCTTCTGTTGAGGCAGATCCCCCGGCTTCTCCTTCTTCTTCCTCTTCGTCACTACCTAGAAAGCAAAGAAGTTCCACGTCAAACAGGGTAATATAACCTCTTTTCTATACAAGCACACAAGTCCTTCTTTCTTTTCTTTGGACGCTTCTCTATAAGAGACAGGCTGAGGGCGGCACCGTCAACTACTGCTATAGTCTTTACTCTCTCTTTCTCATCTAGCTTCAACTCTCTAACACCTATCACCCCGATGACAAAAAGCAGAGACATACACGACAGTTTCATATGTAGATAGGGAGAGAAGGAGGTAGACCTATCTGAAGAGAATGTAGGATGCACATGCAAGACTGTGTTTCCTCATGTCGATTCGTTTACAGACAAGATCTCATACACATAACATCTATGGCACCGCCCCGCGAAGTCCTGCTGAGTGTATATACACTCCATCTCCCTGGCTCTCCTGCAGCCATTCCTACGCATACTTCTCTTCGTCTTCCCTCGTTTTTCTTCTTTCTTTATTTCTTTCTTTCCCTTTCTTTTCTTTCCTAAAGAGATGATCTAGTATAACACAAGCAATCTCTGCTACCATCAGTATGCTAGAATGACCGTGTCTCCTCCCTCTGAATCTGTTTCTCTTCATTCTTTCTCTCTTAACGAGTGCGTGATGCGCACTGCCATTCTTCTTCCTCTTCTTTCAGATGCATTACTTGGACGTCTCTGCTGCTTCTGTCGTGCGCGCCTCGCTCGAATGTCACTGAGGGCTTCGCCCAAACCTCCACCTCCTCCTGGCGACGAAAAGAAGAAAAGAAAAGAGAGACAGATAACGATGGAAAAGGAAGGCCTTCTCTCTTGTTTTGTGAAAGGGGCGAATGTGCAAAAAAGAAGATGAGAGGAATGAAACAAAGACACCTTGGGGAGAGAACAGGGACTTCACTACAGCATCACATGGATAGAAAGCCACAAAAATGCAGATATAAACCTGTGTATGTAGGTACATCTATCTACATAGAGAAATGCATGGACTAGATACCATGCGCAGTTGAAGACGTCAAAAAGACGTGTAAGCCCCTACTCGCCACCTGCTGTTAGGACACCCTCAACACCTCTTAATCACTTCCATCAATCGATCTATCCTTGATCTATCTTCATCTACATACGTCTCTCATCTATGTTTCTCTACATATGCCTTCGTCTATCTATCTACCTATCTTTAATCTATCTATCTATCTATCCCTAATCTATCTATCTGTCTCGATCCTCATCAAGCAACTGCAGTAGGCAGATATACAGGGAGACACACTGCGGAGTTGGACTTTGTTGGCTAGTCGCTTCATAAGACGACTCCTATATATATGCTGGTAAGAAATGAAATGAATGAAGGGCCATGAGTGATACATACGACAACAATATAAGGAGAGTCTGGTGTATGTGCCTGTATATCTCCAGCTTCGACCCACACATGCTGCCGAGCCTAGTGGGTCTTTCGCTTTCTTTACCTGGTCTGGAGGGAAGGCCCCGAGAAAGGTCTTGTTTGCGGAGGAGTTCCTTCCTCTGTCTCTCACGCACTAGCTCTTCATATCGACGGGCGAGCTCTGCTTCTCGCTCGAATTCATTCATATTCTCTAAAGCCTGGGAAAGGACAGCAGCACATTCGACTAGAGACAATCTAAGATATGTTGACATGCTCGAGAGAAGGAGGAGAAGAAGGGAGCAAAAGAACGTGTAGAGAGAAAGCAAAGATATAGAGGGCAAGAGAAAAGGAGAAGAAGAAGAAGAGACAAGGAAAGAGAAAGAAAGCCACGTCAAGAACAAAAAAGAAAGGAGAGAGCAAGAAGAGGGAGAAGAAAGGACACAAACAGAAAGAGCTCTCTGAAGAATAGGGAAAAAGAGAGAGAGAGATAGAGTTTCATGAATGAATGAATGGAGAAAAGAAAGGACAAGAAAAAGAAGAGAAAAGATGGCAATAGAAAGACCAAAAGAGAAAGAAAGAAAGATAGGAAATGTTTTAAGAATAAATACGTCAGTGACAAGATGAGTAAAGTATCTCCTTTCATTCCCAAATAAACAAGCATACACCATACACATATACTACCACTCTCTTTATATAGAACTCCATACACATGCAAGGACTCCCTTAACATACATACATCTATACGCATACACATATATCTATATATATCTATCTATATTGATATGTAGGTAGCTGTAAGACAGACGGCCGCAATAAAGTCAACCAGATAGACGCACCTAACACTGGGACCATGTATCTCTCTACTATACACACCGATATATATAGATATAGAAATAGTATGAATATATATATATGCAGCTGTAGGCGTTAACAGGGTATACAGTATGGTGGTGTGAATACATGCATGTATATGAATAGATAGATATATGTCTTGGTATCTTATTTAGGAGAGAGATGATTCGTAGAAGTATTAGGAGTGTGAGTTCGAATAGCTGACAAGGTAGAGGGAGGACGTCGTTAACAAAGCCTTTATGATAAGCTTGACTTGTCTCCTTGAACTTCATAGACTGGACGTCCCACAGAGACACACTCCCCTCCACATTCCCGCTAAAAGACAACAGAAGAAGAAAAAGAACAAGAAAGAAGGAAAGGAAGAGGAAGATAAGGATCATGATGAGGGAAAGAGAAGGAGAGAGAAGACTGTCGGTAGAGAGAAAGAAATGGATGGGAGAAAAAAGACAAGAAAGGCCCATCTACACACGCAACACGCAGAGAAAGGAAGAAAACAAAATTCACTGTCTGTGTGTAGTAACGTTCTGGTGTACATACACCGCAATAAAGGCGGAGGGTGAAAATGTGGCATAGGAGATTCACTTTTTCTGCTTCGTTTCGTCTATTTCTTCTTTCTCTTGCATCAGACCGACTGAGGAGGCAAGGAAGTTGCCTTTGTTTATGCCACGTAGGGAGAGAGAGAAAAGTCAAGGCACGCTGTCTCTCCACCCTCGTGCTATTTGTGAAAGATTTACCACGTATATAGACAGGTAGAGACGTCTACTACGCTAGAAGATATAGAGACACACGGGTAGAGACAGATCCACACCATCAAGACTGTTTAGAAACAAGATCTTCTATCATGCCTACATCTATATAGATATGCATATATATATATATGTATATAGGTATGTATACATTTCTCTCTCCCTGCCTCTCTCCAAATATAGAGATATGTGTATGTACGTATGTATCCATGCAGCTTGATGAGGTAGAGAAGCACTTCCTTCTTTCTTTCTTTCTTTCTTTTGTATTTCTTAGTTCCTTCCTAAATCTTTCTTTCCTTTTTTCTTGCTTTGTGTGTGTTTACGTGATGAGAGAGTCAGCTTTTGGGAAATACTTGAGACAACTGGGGGTTTCCTTCCCGACGCCTCGCTCGCGACACAACGCAGCTGTATTCGTCCACTTACGCACACACCGATCTGAACCTATACACAAAAAGAAAGAAAGAAAGAAAGAAGGAAAAGGAAGAAAAGAAAGAAAGAAAGAGGTGAATGACGAGAGATAGAAAGAAAGAAAGAAGGGACGAGCATAGAAAGAGACGAGCGAAAAAGAGAAGCATTTGTAGTGTATTTCTTGGCTGGATCGATCTATCGATCGATGCTTTCTCTTTTTCTTCTTCTGAAAGAATCTAACGACTATCTCCAGAGATATAGAAGATAGAAGAGAAAGAAAAAGAAAGCAGAGAAAGAAACAAAATGTATAAACCCTCGACCATAAAGGAGAAAGAAAGAGAGAAAGAAGTCTTCAACTTTCTCTCTTTTTTCTTTCTTCTTCCTCTTCTTGCTTTTCTTCTCACCTGCTGTAGCGAGTTGTCCATAGGGAGAAGGTATATAACACAAATCCACTATAGAACCTACACGCACCAAAAGAGAAAGAAAGAAAGAAGCAAAAAGAAAGAGATAAGAAAGAGGAGGGGCAGAATGAGTCAGTAAACACGACTCGGAGATTCTTGCTAGAGAAAACAAAGATGTCTTGAGTTATGAAAGTGTGGGGCTAGAGACACACACACAGAGACAGGGAGGGAGGAAAGGAGACGGAAGAGATAGAAAGAGAGATAGAAAGAGAGAAAAGAAAAGAAAAGGCGATGTGAAGAGAGAAAGAAAAGAAAAGAGAAAGAAGGATAGACAAACAGATAGGGACAGATGCTAAAGAAAGCAGGAATCCTCTCGAGGATCCCCAGTCAGTCCAGCATACATACAGTAGATGGACAGTAGAGAGAGAGAGAGAAAGAGAAAGAAGAGAAAGAAGGCTTAAGCGTCTTCTGTCTTGTAGGCGAGATCTAGAGAGAAAGTCTAAATCTCTTCTTCTTTTTCTTTTCCGTCGTTTAGAAGCAAAGAAGAAATCTACCTGAGGGGACAGGAACTGTCAATTCCAAAGAAACCTCGGAAACGACACAAGAGAAACAACAAAGACAAGGAGGAGGAGAAGAAGAAGAAAAGAGAAAGACAGAAAAGAGAAAGAAAGGAAGAAATGAGGGAAAGAAAGAGAAGAGAGATGAAGAAAGAGGACAAGAGAAAGTTATGCACGCATTTGCCTATGATGCCCTACATACTCATCATATACACAGATATGTATACATACATACATA
>NW_027160367.1:0-247 GCF_002600585.1 Cystoisospora suis
CCCGACACAAGGAAAGCTGACCTCCACTTTCCCAAAGCAGTCACACCGAAAGGTCACGGACCTTTTTCGACCACCGCAGTCAGGCTTCCTCAGATGACACTCCACAAGTTTCAGCACCTTTCACTTCTCTCCGCCGAGCAAACCATGCGGTGCTACCAATTAGTATTAATATGAGAGTTATATAAACTGTCACAGATTACAGGATGGATCAGCAGAAGAACGTACACGCTCTATCCCCACGATCACG
>NW_027160368.1:0-339 GCF_002600585.1 Cystoisospora suis
GGTTGTAGATCTCGAGGTCCAGTTTACGGATAACCACCGTTCTTTCGCTCTTAGATCCTTGCTGCAACGTTTGCTGATGCCGTCTAGAGAAGGCCAGGCTGCCTGTACGGCATCTTAGGAGTTAGTTCCTTCAATACGTTCTTGATCCGTGCGGTCCCGAAGTGATCTATCGATCGCTTTGCTCGCCAATCGTTCTGGGGTCTTTAGATCATCGTGTTCTGGCTTCGGTTACTCCGTCCGTCTTCTTAGCTTCCTGTTCCGGTCCAATAAAGCCATAACTTGCTGCTTGGTGTCCCTAACTCGGCATGATCTGGTCGCTCTGGCATCGGTGCGTTCTCA
>NW_027160369.1:0-3941 GCF_002600585.1 Cystoisospora suis
CCTTCTTCCTTAAAGAGAACTACTTCCTTTTTTCCTTCCTGCCTGAACACTGGCCTACTGATCGAAGCACAGCAACACGACACATTTACCTGAGTTCACTAGAAACATCTGTCATCTTTCTTTCTTTGAGACGAAAGATAGATAGATAGATGGAGGAGAGATCGATTAAAGATCTAGAAATACATAGATAGAGAATGGATAGATACAACGACTCAACACCGACAAACAAGAAAGAAGAAATAACCTTTCCCACTCTCGTCGACAGATATGAAAGAGCACCTCATGACGACCAGGCGTATCACATGAGGATACACACACCTGATACACATCTTTCGCCGATCGCTCTCTCTCTACAGTCACATGGCCTCTCTAATACTAGATACAGGAGAGGGAGACAGAGAGAGATATACATCAAACTCCCTGTCGAAGCCAAGGAAAGAATCGATAGACAGATAGAGACGAAAAATCTCCCCTTCACACCATACAAACAAAGGATGAGGAAAGCACAATGTTCTCTCTCTCTCCACTTGGAGTGTACATACACCGCAATTCTTCAATCACTGAACAGGGGGTTGTTCGCAGCCTGAAGAATACACATCAATCCAAACGCAAAAACCTAGTCAAACACGACTCACTGCCCTTTCTCCATCTTACATACGACGTAACTACAAAAGGAAAGACGATTACACTTAGACATACATATATATTTATGTGCAGGTATACAACAAAATAGGTGTATGGCCAGCATATAGCTCGTCACGGACATAGGTTCCTGGTGTATGTACACACTTCTTACACGACGACGACGATCCACCTGTCTCCTAAAGAAAGATGCAGCTCCTTGTCTCTCTTACGGACTATCTATCTATATCTATCTGTCTACATCGTGTTTGTTCTCCAACTATGGTCTTATCCTCCCTTGACGGAATAAGATCTCACTCACTGTACGTACACCACCGACCTCTTCTTCTATCTAGATCTTTACCTCTACCATACGGCTTTACCTATGTATGTCTATACAAGACTATGTACTACCACTTCCCCTTGTGTATAAACATGAGTATATCGACAGATCGATCCTCTATCCACAGAGTATATACACATATATATGCACGCCTCTGAAGACGAGATGCATGCGTATACATATACATATATACATACATATTCATACCCATATACGAGGAATGGCTCATCGGGGAATAGCCATTTGAACTAGAAGAAGAAATGATATAAGAAGAAGAAGGTTTGGAGTTGAGAAACCCCTTAACGTAATTTCTCATACCTGAAACTTGACTTTCTCGAAGATATGCTTCGCTGCTGTACTGGCACTTCCTTTCTGTCCATCTAAGAGAAGAAGTAACAGACACACCAAGAAAGAAGAAGTGCTTCTTAAAATGGAGAAAGAAAAAAATGGCTCCCTCCTTCTTCGAACCCACCTGACAACTTCCCCTCCTCATCACTCAGGTGAGTGTACATACACCCCATGCTCCGATCTGGAGAGAAGCTGCATGAAGCTCATCTGAACTCCCTCCATACTAGAAAAAGCGATCTGCCTCCTCCTTCTCTCTATGAACCCTAACTCTCTCAAGAAAAAGGAAGCCTGAGCTACTCGGCTCTAGAGAAATCGAGAGCCTGTAGATTGACAGACAAGCACCTCCTCCTTTATGTATGTATATTAAACCAGGGTATGGACATAAGGGTCTCTATACTCTCTTGTCTTCTGTCTCGCCTCGCAAGAAAAGCTACCTGCTGTCTGTATACTCTGAACGACCCAGAAATGAATGAACAGTATTTAGATGAAGAGAAGATAAAGAAAGACACACACGTCTAGCTGACCAAACCTCTGTATTATTGCATGAGACTACATTCAGATGGGGATACATACACATACATGCACGCATACACATAGCTCTCTACACATACACACACGAATCCTATCTATCTATCTATCTTTAATCTATCTATCTATCTATCTTTAATCTATCTATCTATCTATCTATTCATAATCTATCTATCTTTAATCTATCTATTTATTTCCCCTTCATAAACGTCCCCAGCTACAACCTTGGCGATCTTCTTCTCTAGATCTCTTTCACCTATGTTTCTGTCTGTATTTCATATCCTCCATACACACATGTATCGTTACGCATTTCTATAAAACGGCAAGCGAGGAGGGGATCGCAACTTCACGAGGATAAATCATCGAGCTCCTGTACCACTTTCTTCTTCTTCCTTTTTCTTTCTTCTTCTTCTTACCAGCCATCGAACCTCCTGCCTGGCCTCTGTCTCTTCCCGACTTCTCCGAGGCAAACCCCCCCCCACCTGTCATGACACCTCCCGCTCCATCTCCTCCTGCACTTCCATTCAACAGACCGCTACTACCACCTTCAGAGAGAAGCAAAGAAGAGAAGAAAGAAACAAAGAGAGAAGAAGAAAAGAAGGAATCGTCCTCGGCGACTTGGAGACAACTTAGAGAATCTCTGGTATACTTCATGATCTAAATCGTCTACTACCATTTGATAGAGAGATGTATGTTATAATATCAACAAATCTCAGAGATACGAAAGAGATAGACAGAAGAACGTTCCTGGAAGTATATACATGGACGAGAAGAAGAAGCAAAATAGGTTCATCATGAGAGACAATAAGAAAGAAAGAAAGAAAGAGATAGCGAATTCAGGTCCTCTCATCGGACTCTTCCTTTTCTATCTACAGCTGAAACGCTGCTGCCTCTGCTGAACTAAATCAACTCCCCTCCGACCTCTTCTCCTGCTTCATAAAGCTATACACACATATATACACATATATACATATATACATACATATATATATATACATGTATATGAAATACATCATCCGTTATGTAAATACATGACAACCATCTGCCTCCCTAATAAACCCGCCAGCACTACCAAGTGTCATGAACATCTAGCTATCTATCTATCAATCTTTTATCTATCTTTAATCTAGCTATCTTTAATCTATCTTTGATTTATCTCCTCTTTTTCTTTCTGCTCTGGGCCTTCCCTCCCTCCGTCCTGTTCGTACCTCTTAGTTGTGCCTGTGCTCCCCCCAGCATCATCGACTGAACCCCTCCACCTGCAGCTGATGACGTTGTATTATTAGCCGACGAGGAGGAGGAGGAAGAAGAGCCATGCGTCATAAGAGCATTGGTATGACTAGGCGTCATGCTACTACTACTACTACTGTGACTACTACTATTCATCATTATCATCTGCTGCTGCTGTTGAGCTGGACTGAAGGCCTGGAGATTTGGGAGGGGTCTTGAGGACGCATCTTTCTGCAGCTCTCGGAGATCTCGATCGAACGTCTCATCGACGGAATCGAGATTTAAGGCGGCTATCGTTGGATCTCTCTGTAAAACCGCTGACGCTCGCTTTAGAGTAGAAAGCTGCGAATTCAAAGCTCGACGCTCTTCCATTATATGAGGCGGCTACAAAATATCACACATGGGTCAACATAAAGAAAGACATACATATACATCGCATATCTCTATCTATATACAGAGACACACATACATACACACAAATGAACAACGGATGACCACATATATATATATATATGGAACTAGTACACTACAGGATTGTATACATGATGAAGATATGCATGCAATGAGATGGACCAGTGCGCCCGCCCATAGACAGACTAGACGACTGGGAAGACTGACTACAGGTGAGAATCTCCCAGCCAGGGTCCTCATCAGTAGTGATGATGCATGCATCTAGCGGTATGTGTACAAGAAGAAGAAGAACAACAATAATAGCCCTCCTGACAGCTGCCACCCACATCAACTCCTGAAGGGACACACAAAAAAGACACATCTCTATATCTATCTATCTACCTATCTATCTATCTATCTATCTATTTATCTATCTATCTATCTATCTTTAATCTATCTATCTATCTTTAATCTATCTATC
>NW_027160370.1:0-330 GCF_002600585.1 Cystoisospora suis
GAGAGAGAGAGAGAAAGGCAGGGCATGTGTTGGCTTCTCATTCACTTTGCTATTATTGTGGCTCCCTGGAGAGGAACTCCGCATTTTCTTCTCATGAGCTCGCTAAGGAGAGTCGCTTGGTAGATAGAGCATGCGGATAAGATCTTGCGTTTTCGTTCTGTCTTCGACTTACACAGTACATTCATGATGATGGGGACAGGTCTTTTTCTTCTTCTCTTCTTCATTCCTTTCCTCCTTCCTTCGTTACTCTAAGTCTTTTCCTTCTTGTTTCATTCACACAGCCGCTCAGTGTGTCTGTCTAGCTAAATAACTAGCTAAGCTAAGTAACTA
>NW_027160370.1:616-15994 GCF_002600585.1 Cystoisospora suis
TATTTATGTATGTATGTATGTCTGAATATGTATGTGTGTGTATGTATTGAAGGTTCCGTCGGATATTTCTTTACTGGAGGAGCAGCAGACAGTTGGGAAGAGAAGACTTCGATTACTCGAACGTCTAGGCTTGATGCTGATGCCTCCTATGTTTCACTGGAACTATACAAAGATTGATAAAGAAGACATGAGGAAAATTCTTCAAAGACAATACGCAGTCACTCATAGAGGGTATCAATCGACTTCAGGGGGAGCACTAGGAGGAAAAGGAGGAGGACCACAGGCCACTGCAGATCCCGCCACAGATATTGTTTCAAGGCGACAAGAAAGTATACGCAAACGGGTACACACACATCACTCCCACACGTATCTATATATCTTTAATCGATCTATCTTTAATCTATCTATCTTTCTATCTATCTTTCTATCTATCTTTAATCTATCTATCTCTATCTATCTATCTTCACCACATGTAGTGTGTTTGAATGTGTAGCGGGTGCTGTAAGTAGGGGGGAGGACTGCGCACGGGCACTGGTATTTATAGAGACGTTACTTTACTCTTCATATAGACAGGAGCAGACAGCAGCCTTATCAGGGTGTACTTTATCTCTTTTCTTTTTCTTGTTCCTGATCTTTTCCTTCTTGAATGGTAACAATGCTTTGAAGATTTCATATCTGTCTTTCTTTGCTCTCTCCTGTGGTCTATCGCGCTTCTCCTTTCTTTTCTTCTTCACACTAGGGTTCTTCAGTTTATTCTCCGTCTCTTTCTCACGCTATCTCTCTCTCGCTGTCATCCTTGTATGTGTTGACGCGACTCTGCATGTATCGATATGGCTGGGGTGGATGTGCACCTCATACGGCCTAGGCCTATCTATTGGTATGTGTGTATAAGATATAATGCAAACGTGACTATGCATACAGGTGTTTCATACAAACTATATACACAGTTACATATATGTACATGTATTCCGTACTTTTTAATACCAGCGTATCTGTCTTATCTCTGTATTCCTCCGAAGAGATCACATGTGTGTAAGCAAGCGACCATTACTCTCCCTGATACTTACATGGTTCACAGCGTATTCTTCTCTATCTCTCTTATCTTTGCTTCGTCCTCGCTCCTTCTTCTTCTTCTTTGTGCTTTTTTCGAAATGTCTTCCCTTCGACATCTCTTTCTCTTCCTCTTCATTCTTTCTTCTTACCAAACAGTCTCTCTCTATCGCCTTCAGATGCACCCCCTCCCTATATTTATATCTATATACATAGACATATACATATGTGCTTGCTGTTCTTCTCCTTTCTTTTCTTTAGGTTGTCGCACATAACGGCTTATGGGCAGGTGTCGTTCTAAGCACCCTTTTCTGTCATATGTCTATCCGTCACTATGACTATAAGACCAAGCTGATTCTTCTTCCTTTCACGGCTTATGGAGGTTCCTGGATAGGGCGATGGGTAGGAGACGGCCTAACAGGGAGATGGTCTGAGTGGGGGAGAGATCGAGCTCTTGGACAGCTCCCAGCTCGTGTCTATTTTCAAGCATAAGAAGTAGCAACACCAAGATCACATGCAGAGAAAGGAGTCCCCTATCTATCTATATTGGTATATACGTCTCTTCTTTCTCGCTTTCCTTCTTTCATCTATAAGTGTATGAAGGAGATGGTTGAAATCGAGGGGAGGTGATTTGCTTGACTTTCCATGGATGCCCTTGGGTGGTAGGGATGTATAAACATATAGTGTATACCATGGATCGGAGATAATTAAGATAGGCATATCGATCTATTTATAGGTGTGTATATATAGTATAGAATTGTCTACCAACACAGATATATGGGAGAGGGAGAGAGAGCGAGAAAGAGAGCATGCATATGTGGAGAGAGTGAGAGAGAGACATGAACGTATATGTATGTATGCATGTAGGTGGGGAGTGATGTGATAGTGGTGTATGTGAGAATATGCATGATTGATGGTGGATGTTTAATATCGCGGAGGAGGAATGACAGAGAAGTGCTGGAGAGAGAAAGAGAGAGAGAAACGAGGTGTCTGATTCATGAAGAGAGCATATGACGAAAGTGATACTCATCTTTTGATCGGGAGTCGTACAAGAGCGTGGTAGGATAGGGTATACGCAGAAGGAGAAACATCCTTTGGCCCTAAGGAAATCGTCTTCTGTTGAGGTGTCTCAAGAAGCGGGAGGTCGATAGAGAGAAACCAGACATAATAGAAAGCTGCATATGCAACTAAGCGCTTCTCCATCTCTCTCCCTATTCGTCAGGGTTTTTCTTCAAGAAAACAATGAGGAGATGAAAGATGTTTTGTCGGTAGATCACAGGCTTCAAGAGTTGGTTCGTCTCTATCACATTGAGATGCTCCTCCTCTTCATATGCATTCAATATGTATCTCCACAGATATACGTGCACTGCATACAACGAACCATATACACTTGTACCCCTACATCTACATATATAGAGAGAGAAAGAGAGAGAGAGAGAGATACGTGAAGGGAGTGTGAAGACAGAGAGAGTGGTGTAGGTGGAGTTTTTTCCCTTGTGTTCTGGAGTGAGGAACGTCTCATGCCTTGGAATGGCGTGCATTCACAAGGTCTTTCTGATCATGGAGGGGACCGGAGAAGGATAAGGAGACGAGTCAGGGCGGAGGGGGGAGGAAGAGACAAGGACGAGGGAGAGAGAGAGAGAGAAAAGAGAGGGGAAGGGGGAAGAGGAGTGGCAGGCAAAGGGATCGTGTGGTAGGATGCCTTGGCATGTTTTCATGTTCGTCTCTCATCATAAGAAGACTTCGTGTATAAGACGTTAGAAGGAAAACATAAAGAGAGAAAGTGGAGGGGGAGAGAAGAAGAAGCTGACTTTCTTCTTCGGCTCTTCTATCCTTCCCTTTATACCTTCTTCCTTTTATTGCGATGTCAACCAATGGCCCGCCATCTCTTTTTGATCAAAAAAGGAAGTCACCTGAAACGGAAAGTCTTCTCGCGAGCTTTCTCCATGCGTCTTGCTTCTCTCAATCAAGAATCTCATTGCCTAGTTCTCTTCTATCCATCTATCCATAGTATGAGAGATAGAGACAGGTGAGAATGAAGCACATTCAGGCTTTACCCCCTTGGCCTTGTCACACCTCCTAAGGTTACTTTAGAGCTTGAATACACAGTGTTCACCCAGAAAGGTAAATACAAATAGCTACCGATGTTGCATGCACCCTGCCTGCTACATACATTTAGCTGCCGAGACATAGATCAATCAACTATCTAGGTCAGTAGCTATTCCCACAGACCTGAAGAAGAGAGATGAAAACTCAATACACTTGATGACATTCCCTCTTAACCTGGTAGAAGCGGCCCGGAGAAGAGAGGAGCTGAAGAAAAGACTAGGCTACTATTCCTCGAGAGGCGGGAGGGGGAGCTATCGTACTGTGTGTATGATAACCTTCTTCTTTCGAGAACTGAATCGATACCCCCTGAGACGTCAACCGATCGTGACGAGGGGTCTTGGCTTTGTTATTTTGCACGAGACAAAATAGATTCTATAGCAGAATAGACCCTACATACGATTACATTCAACCTGACACCGATAGAACCCTTTACACGGGAAAAACACGTCAACAAGCCCTGCTTCAGTACAATGGAGGAGCGTCTTTGCGCTTCCGTGGGAACTTGAGAATGGAGCTTTATGTTATGACAAACGATTCTTCACCTCTGTATCACAATAAATTGAGGGAAAAGCTTTCACGTGGAGTGCTTCGGCAACAGTCATGTGCTTCATAGCCGGTAACTAGCATTCTCATTCATAGTGCTGCGGTCTGTATATTTCAACGTCGGGATGCTCGTAGCGTCACCCCCGTGATCCTTCTTATCTCAACCACGGCCATGTCAGGAGTCATCCTTCTCGTCGTCTTCATCCTCTCGTTCTCTTGTTCACATCAAGCCATCGTCGCTTGTTTCCCCGCTTTGCAATGACGTACCTCATTGAACTGCGATGGCTTTTCATTAATGATGGAGAAGAAACCTTGAAACCTTTGGGGAGACGATGGGCACACTGACAGACAGAGGGTGTCCGTATCCGCAACTGTGTTTATCTCTTCCTGAGTGAGTTTGGCACCAGTGATTGAAGGACATTAACACTCGGGTGGTAACCTCCTCCTCCTCTTGTGACCCTCTTCGTTAGACGGTGAATTACTAGGAAAGCACACATTCACACTATTCTCCGGTGTTTGAAAGCCTTTCTGCGACTTCTCTTTGTTTTCCTAGCCGAAACCCCCAAGGCATCAAACTGTTAGCTAGTTTGACCGCCACGATGGAACAATCGAATGCCCACCCGCTGCATGAGGGGATGTCATATGTTGTCGGGTGAGTGACAAGAAGGGGATTGCTGGAGGTCGTTAGCTGAAGAGATCTAGCTGTGTGAGGTGAGTTTTATCGTGAAGCGCCTTGTCCGGCCAAGGCGAAACGTCCTCTCCCTTCCCTTCACAGATCAGCGTGACTAACACCCGTCTTTCACATCAATACAAGTCCAACTCCTTAAGTACATCGTTCCTACCCTTCTCTGGTTCATCGCTTTTGTGTATGTTGTTTCTCTGATAGTGCGCTTATCACCCGAAGAAAGAAAAACGGACTTTTCTATTTCCTCAAAACGAAGCTGCAAACTCACTCTCTTAGTCATTCACGTTTTTAGTACGACTCGGTCCCCGAGAAAAACTTTAAGAAACAGATACGAGCAAACGCCAAGAGAAGAAAAGCTTTGCTGAGAGCGGCCAGTCCACATCATACGATAGGATGCAGGCACGGTAGGCTCGACAGCAGGACTCCTCTTACTCCGATGAGCCGTTACCCCTGTGACTACGTAAACACCATCGCCGTCTCCCTTCGTTAACCTTCTCTCTTCTCTCCGTCTTGATCACTCGACCGTCATCTCTCGCTGCAAGTGGAACACGAGCTCCCGATAGAGGGTGCTGGGCCATTTCCGTAACGGTATGCACTGCTGTCTACTTTTACTTCACGGTGATTGGTGGGTGGTCGTGGTGATAGACAGGCAGGTCGAGTAAGAGTGAGATTGGAGCGGGACGCACCTGGTTTCTCTTCGGTGTTATAAGAGGAAGTGGTTGCTGTTCGTCTAAGGGGGAAGTGGCAGGACGGAGCACGTCGAGCCTAGCTAGTGATGGGACAGCAGGAGTAGCAGAACGAGTGGTGTGTCGCCGACAGATCCGATCCTAAACGCGGGCAGCGTCGTTATCGTCGTCTACGACCCTGTCAATTCGATAGAAGAAATGGAGAAACAAGCAAGTCTCGACGTCATATCGATGATGATGATGGTGATACGTGGATGGAGGGTGACGGAGAAAGGCAGCTAGGATTCGATTTTGCGGTGTCACATCATCGTGGAACGGAATTCCTATTTCAAAATGATTCTGTTGCAAGCTGTTGGTAGGTTTTGCTGTCGTGCTTTCTCCTAGCGGACGTCGTCGGAAGGAGAAAGAGGAGAGAGAGGAGGTGTATCTATCATTTCTAGTTCGTTTTTTGGTATGAAAACCGGAGATTTCTGAACAGATTTTCGAGATTTCTACATTTCCTCTCATGTTCCGACTCATTCTTCACCCTTTTTTCCTCATTCCTCACCTCCATCTCAATCAACGGACATCATATCGCCACTTCCTTATCTCTTCACCGTCCTGCGCAGAGAGAGAGATAGACAGATGGATAGATAGATAGCCCCTTCCTCGTTTCATCCGTGAAAAGAAACTCTCGCAGCGAGCTCAACAACACCATGAGGAGATAAACTGACCTGGCTGGCCTTTCCTGTCGCAGCCGGAATATTCTGCAGCGGTTGAGAAAGGAAGGCGAGAAAGAAAAGCTCCTCGTTTTGTGTCGAGTTTTCTTTCTTCCTTCTGACTCGCCTTGTTGTATGTATGACTCAATTTCATCCATTGACAACCTTGCGATGGTGAAGAAGCTATAGGAATAGGAAGAATTTTATCGAGAAAAAGAGACTTTCTTTCTTTCTTTCTTCTTCCTTCCTTCCTGTTTCTTTCTTTCTTTCTTTCGGACGGGGTCATTTCTATGAGAGGCCCATTTGAACCGATTGTTTTGTGGCTGTTTGCATATTTGAGCCGGCTATAGTTGAGTGTTTGAATCTCTCTTTCTCTTTCTCAAGTGGATCAGACAGCTTGTTCTTCCTTCGTTTTCCTTTTGGAAATCTTCGCTGCGGGACCAGTCATCCCCAAGCTTTCTTTTTTTTTCACATCGCAGAAAGAGATTTCTCTTCCTTTGCTTCGAGCCACTTCAATCATGAAGATACCTCATTCCTCCGCCTGGTGATGTGTGATCGGCGGCCCTCGATTCATCTTCTCGTTTCTCTTCACTTCCATAGATAGATGAAAGATAGAGAGATACTAGACAGCTAGCATACTACAGAAAGATAGAGTAGCAAAGAGGAGTTGTCCTCGTCATGATTGCAATCATTTTCATGGTCTCAATGTAGCCGTTTTTAAGACGAACAGGCCTAGGTTCCTGCAGACAAAAAGACAGAGAGACAGAGAGACAGAGAGAGAGAAGGTCTTGTTAATGAAGTTGTTATAGAAGTCATAAGAGGGTCCTTTTATGTGTCTCTCTTTCTTATTAAGAATTTCACATGTAGATCGACTGTGGGAGAAAAGAAAGGTATGAAGAAGTCCTTGCCGTAACAGGCTTAGAAGGAGGAGTCTAACGAGGACGAACACCCCAAGACGAAATGGCACCGCTATCTTTCTTTCGCTTACTTCCTTCTTCTTCATCTTCTTCAAGAAAGGATCCTCGCACACGTGATGAGGCGATAAGAACTAGGGCTCTAGCCACAGGAGAAGAAGAAGGGGAAGAAGAAGAAGTTAAAGGACAGCCAGGAGAAGGAGATGGAGGACAAAACAGTCGTGGAAGTAGTTGCCATACAGATGATTCAACTGACTTTGCTCATTTCGAATCAGCGCTCCTTTCATCTTCCTCCTCGTCCATGAAATTTTCTTCTTCTCGTCTTCCTTCTCGCGACTCTTTCTCTTCATCTTCTCATCTTCGGAATAGCCCTAAGAAGGAAGAATCTTCTCGAGTCTCCATAGAAGGAAAAAGAAAGACTAGCGATTCCCGAGGATGTGCATTACTCCCAAACACCTCGTCATCATCTTCATCTTCTTCCTTAACAAGCCGACTGTTTAAGAGAGGCCTTTCCTTATCTTCTTCTTCAAGCGCAGTCGGCAGTAATTTGGATAAGGCAAGCAGCAGTCATGCTCTGCCTCACCATCCCAGTCTCGATGCTGAAGATGACAAGAGAGAGGAGGGGGAAGAAGAAGAGATAGAGAGAGAACGTGAAATGAAGAAAACAGGTAGCCATCCTCCTAGTCATAGTAATAGTAGTAGCGGTATAAGAGGTCTACGTGCACCAAGGGGTTCATTTCTAAGAAAGAAAAGTAAGTCTCGAAAAGAAGCTTCTTCTTCTTCTAGTCAAGATCTTACTCTCATTCCTTCTCAGCATGAGAACCATTCTCAACAGAAGATGAAAAATTCTGTCAAATCTTCTCCTTCTTCTCCAACTTCTTCCTCGTCTACTCCAACTATGACAGCTTCTCTTAAGTCTTCTTCTTCTTCTCGTTCAACAACTGTTTTGAAATCCCGGGCATCATCTATCGGGTTATCACATACAACGACGACTCTACCGTCAAGATCATCCATCTCTTCTTCTTCTTCTTCCTCCCCGCCTCATCCGCCGCCATCTCCTCCTTGTTCGAATACTCACGCGATACAACAAGTGAAGAGTCGAATCAGCGGAAAGAAAGGAATAGAAAAAGGAAAAGAAGAAGAAATTGGAGAGAAAGACTCTTCTCTGATACCTACATCATCGCCACCTATCGGCTCTACAACGGCTCCAGCGTCTTCCGGACGCAAAGCGACAAGTACCGTCAGATCCACTAGTAGCAGTAGTAGTAGGAGAAGTAAGGCTGGGGGGACACATAGCAGTAGTAGCAGCAGTAGTAGATCATCTTCTTCTCGCTCATCTTCAGTAAAGAAGAACAAGAAACTCTCTTCTACGTCTACTACTTCACCCGAGGCTTCTCTTGCGACTCATGCATCGCCTTCATCGACCAAAGGTCTTGTGAAAGGCAGTGGAGCAGTCCCAGCAGCTATCGCTTCTTCTTCTTCTTTGAAGGGCATGACCTCTCCTCGGGTAGGAGAAGACGCGAAGACGAAAGCAGGGAAGAAGACATCTACAGGAGGCGCGAAAGTAAAAGCGAAAAAAGAGGACGTTAGTAAGGAAAGTCAAGCCGTCGTATCGGGGGATATAAGTGGCAAGAATGTTCTTCAAAAGACATCATCGGCAAATGTTCCTTCTTCTTCTTCTGATGCTCTTAATCTGTCTCTCTTCGCTTGTCGTGTCATGGATGTCACTTCACCTGTCTCGTCTCCTTGTCTTGATGAGGCCTCATCGGCGGGGATGGAGGAGAGAAGAAGGAAGAAGAGAGAAGAAACAGAAGAAGGAGAAGAGACAAGTGTTGGCGTAGAGCCTATGGATCTATTTCTATCTCAATCGGTCGTACGGGGAACGGGAGAACACAAGAGAGAAGAGAAAGAAGAGAGTCTCGCGGGTCTTCAGACAGAAGAAGACCTCCAAGAAGACAGCACTGCTCCAAGCTTCAGTCATGACTCTTCCTCCCATGGCCATTCAGAAACGCTTTCTTCCTCATATTCAGCTAGCAGTGGGAGTAGAAGATCAGCCACACAGAAAGGAGAGGGAAGATCTCTCCATTCTGCTCTTATTGCTCCGATCGCCTCACCCCGACATCGACTACCGAAAGACTCTTTGCCGGCTGTTGTCTCGTCGTCCTCGTCATCTTCTCTAGTACGAGAAAGAGAGGAGAAACTGAAGAACGAGGAGGAGGAAGGAGAACTTGAAGAGAATTTCGCTTCATCGCAATGCCCATATGCTTCTCGTCTTATTCCTTCTCATGTCTCTCCCCCTGATCTCTCGAGTTCTTCCTCATACTACGAAGATAGCAGCCTCGCAAACACCCGTCATTATCTGTCTACATTCCCTGGCGAAGAAGAAGCAGAAGATGGAGAGAAGGAGAGGTCTCAGTATCGAATTAACGTTGAAGAAGAGGAAGGAGCCGTAGAAGATCATCATGAAGGACAAGAAGATGAGAATCATAGGTCTCTCTATTCAACCATCTATGGCGCGTCATCTCTAGTGATCTTTGAGAATGCTGATACAGCTGGCAGTCCTTGTTCAGCAGCAGGTGGAGGAGCTACACGTCCTTTAGCTTCTTCTTCCTCTTGCTATGAATACCCATCCTCTATGGGGGGAGTGACCTCGACGGCTCAGGCTTTCGAAATAGACGAAGAAGAAGAAGGAGGGGGGGGTGATGAAGCTCATGGAGGAGAGATGGATCAGCATCCTGGGAGAGAAGAAAAAGAAGAAGAAGGAGAGATAGAGCGAGAAGAAGAAGAAGACCATGAAGATGAAGAAGCAGAGCTAGCAGCTCCATTACCGGCTTCTCTTGATGAGGGAGAAGGAGTAGGACAAGAGGTGGAGGAAATACAAGAAGAGAAAAATGTTGAAGAAGAAGAAGAAGAGAGAGAAGGCGGTGATGGAGATAGTGGTAGTGGTGCAGTACGTGTAGAGATTGAAGAGGTTTATGATGTTGATGAGAATTACCATGAAGAAGAACAAGAGGGTCACTCAACTCCAAGTGTATGTACAGCTGAGATGTCTGATGCCACAACACGTGCTACAGATGGTGCTTCTTCTCCAACTCTTGCCACGTTACCGACATACATCGAAGAAACACCCGAACCAGGAGAAGACCAACATCCCCCGTGCCCTCATTCTTCTTCTTCCTCCTCCTCTTCCTCTTCTCGTAAGCCTTACATCGAGTCTTCTTCTTATCCTTCTGGTGCCATTGGCGATGAAGAAGTTGAAGAAAATCAAGAAGAAGAAGAAGAGATTGTGAGTCATGAGACGGCTAATGAGGCTAGCCAGGACTTGCCAATATCCAGTGAGCCGCGTTCTTCCCCCCCCCCTCCTGTCAGGTGTCCTGAGTGTTCCCTTCATCTGCGGGAGAATGAACTGCCAGATCATCTTTTCGCGCATGCACTGGATGCTTTACAAGCTCGCGCAGCTCAGCGTGATCTCCAGCAAGGAAAGAAACGACCACAAGCTACAAGGCCTAATCATTCTTCCTCTTCTTCCTCTCAACAAGCAAACAGCAGTCTCGATATCTCTTCTTCCTCAGGCGGTAGAACTAGTCCTCTTCATAGTAGTAGTAGTACTACACAAGTGTCACAGGAGCATCATCATAGCATAAGCACTCCTTCTGAAGATCGTCGTATCTCTTCATCGTTAGCTCCAGCATCGAGATCTGAAGAAGAAGGAGAACGACAGCGTGGTAATGTTCATGAGACAAGTACACCCAACGTAAGACCTTCGCTAGATTCATCTTCTCTCTCTCCAGGGATAGAACCCCATCGAGGAGCAGGAGCTGTCGAAAGAGAACAAGAAGAGGAAGATGCTGAACTGTCTTCGTCTTCGGCAAGTCTAGAATCTTTGCCGTCTGTACATCATTCAAGCGAAGTGAGAGAGACTGCTCGAGAAGGAGGAAGAGGAGGAGAAGATGAGAGAAACGTCGCTTGTAGGACAGGTCGTACATCAGAAGACTTTGTAGAAGATCTTGAGAGAGGTGAGAATAGTCGTCACAGTAGTGACCAGCCTTCTCGGGTGTCAGGAGATGAACGACGTCTCTCTAGGACAGAGAGTGGCCTCCCAGCAAGAAAGCGACGGAATGTAGAGGGCCATACGACAACTACAGCAGCAGCATCAGCAGTATCTTTCTCGCGCAGTGGAAGTGGTAGTGGAGATCGACGGCGTGTAGAAGAAGGAGGGAGGGGAGATGGCGACGAAGATGAGGCGAATCGACGGCTCTCATCCAAGTCAAGCACAGAAGGATCAGGAAGATCTAGTAGTAGACAAACATCAGGAGGTGGCGTTCGAGAAGCCCGAGGAGGGGGCACGACTCAGCGAGGATTTCGAGGGGTTCGTGGAGCAACGACGACTATGGTGACTTCAGCTAATCAAGCAAATCAACCTAATCGAAGTCCTCGATATCGCTTATTAGAAAGAACACCATCCTCGTCATCTTCATCAAAATCTGCACCTTCATCACAGGCGTCATTGACTCGTCCGAGTGGCTATACCTCGAGTCTTGCATCCGGCAGTGCAACTGCAAGAAGAAATCTTCATCACGCTAATACAGCAGGCCGAACCACAGGTGGGGCGCTAACTGCACGACCAGGAGTAGGAGGGAGCGGTGGACAAGGCCGTGGAAGCTTGACGAGTTCTACGTCATCAGGGAGTAGTAATAGTAATAGTAGTAGTAGTAGTCATACATCAGGAGCGAATAGCGCCGTTTTAAGAAGAGCCCTTTCCATGAGGGCTACCGTAGGAGGGGGGGGAAGTTCATCTGGTCATTCACTGAGTCGAGGACATTCCTTCTCAGCATCTCTAGGAGGAGCAGGAGGAGGTGTAACGACACCGCGATATATGGAGGCAACAGCGGCATCCTTATCAAGACGAAGTAGCTGTAGGACAGCGGGTCGATTCAATCCAGGAACGACAGGGGGAGGAGATGGTCTCTCTGCAGGTATGAATGATGGAGATACAGGAGCAGGAGGAGGTCGGGAAGATGCTTCCTATTCTTCTCAACAATCTTCACACCAGGGATTTCTTTCATCACGAGCCACCCCAACAGGTCCTTCCTCTTCTGAGCTTCGTAGATCGGGAAGTAGTAGTCTTGTCAGAGGAGTTGGGGGTGCCATGACAGCGCGCGCCGCCTCGTCGGGGATGAGAGGAGGTCTTCCCTCGTCAAGTGGTTCTTCTCTTCCACATGGCTCCTTTTCACGTATTCCCTCGGCGTCTTTATCTTCTTCTTGCGGATCGACGTTACCTTCTTCAAGACTATCCTATCGAGCGACAATAGGGGGAAGTGCTTCAAGTCATCATCGTACGAGGACCTCTTTGCGATTTCAAGAAGAAAGACGACTTGCATGCGGCACAGCCGCAGCTAATAGAGCCGCCGCCGCTGCCGCTGCGTCTTCTGCAGGAGGGGATGCAGGAGCAAGGAGTATGACAACAGAAGAAGGAGAAGATGGAGATCTAAGTGCATCGACCTTACACCATGAATCGCCTACTACTACTACTCGACGACTCCTCGCTAGTCATTCCTCCGAGACAACAGAGGGAGATCAGAATGGTGGAGACCCTCATATGATGGATGATAGCTCTTCTGCGTTACCTTCCCTCTCGCGTAGATCGACAGGTATCCCATTCTCACGAGGACCAAGCTTTTTAGAGAGTGTCGATACGTCTTCCTTACCTTCATCACCTCTTGCTACGAATCATCCTGCCTCTTTCAGTTTCTCTTCTTCAACGAGTTTCGGAGGAGGGAGAAGAAGATCTGGCAGTCTACACCTCGCACACACTGATAGCACTAGTGGTCTTCTTCATAGAAGAGAAGGTGTCGTAGGAGGAGAAGGTATCTCCTCTTCTTCATCTTCCTCAGGAACGACTCGATCGTCATTGGGGCGTGGCCGCATGATGCCGCCTGTCCCCCTCTTGCCATTGAGCTCGCTCTCCTCTCACTATGCGAGAAATACAGCAGCGGCAGGGGCGACACGTCTTCCTCATGCGACTTCATCGTCTGATACAGAAGGAGGAGAAACGAATGTCCGTCCTGCCCGTCTCGTGAGAAGTTCAAGTACACGAGTCCATCGTACATGCAGTAGTAGCAGCAGCGGGACAGGAAGCAGAGGGGGAGGCGCTTTGGGAGATACATCCTCTCGTCTTATAGTCGGAGGAGGCATTTCCTCTGCTCGACCCCTCGTAGAAGACGATGATAGAGGTGGAAGCCATGAGAGAAGCAGTGGTGGCGATGATAGTGAAGATGAAGACTATGGTGATGAGGCTGGTGGTAGACAGGGACACCATCGCCATGCTGGAGACTCTTCTTCAACTTTAAGTAGAAGAGGCCCCCGTGTGACAGGCACATCATCTTCGCATGAATTACGTCGTGTCGATTCATCAGCATCGATCTCTGCCGGTGTCCGACCCGCGACACGTATATCAGGTTCTCATCTGTATACGAGCCGAAGAAGTCTTGGCTCCAGTGGGGGCTTTGCAGCTACACCTTCCGCCTCTTCTTCGTCCTCCTCCTCTTCTCATCATCTAATAAGAGCGGGGAGTCATGAAAATCTCGCGACAAGAACAGGCTGGGTACCTACATGGGGCCAGACCTTAATTGATATGGGCCTCGTACCTGCACCATCGAGACCTTCAGCAAGTGCCTCTTCTTCGTCTTTCAATCCGTTCAGGAGTAGTGCAGAACTAGCCAGATCGCCCACCAACGCCTATGCTTCTTCTAGCGGGAGTCAGCACCCTCATCATAACGACGGAGAGACAGATCCTCGAGCTCATTCTACTCAGAGAGGCGACTCAGAAGAAGGCAATGGAGGAGTCAGTCGCAATCGATCTGTATCGACTACCACTACAAGTACCACTACAGCAGGGGGAGGGACATCTTCTATGATGTCTTTCTCTTCTTCAACATCTCTAGCCTCTTCTTCTTCATTCGCGATGACGAGAACCGCGCAAAGTGCCTCTGTCTCGTCTCCTAGACGTCTTGGCTATTCACGAAGTAGCAGTGTGCTTGGATACAATCGTAGTCAGAGCAGGAGTACAGGGGGACAAGGGAATCTCGGATCGACTACAGGGGGAGTCTATGGCCATAGCTCAAGCTCTTCTGCCATTCCAGCTGGGAGAAGTTCCTATCATCTGTCTTCTTCGCTATCTTCATCTAGAGGGACATCGTACTATAGTCGGGGAAATACAGCAGGGGCAGCACTCTCTCGTAGTACGATAGGTAGCAGCGGAAGTCACGGCGGGTATTATCATTCTTCTTCTGCTCGCTATCCATATACATCAGATGACGCAGGTCATGACGCTCATGCAAGAGATGGCTCTTCTTCATCTTCTCTTTCTTATCGCCCTAGCTATTCTTCGTCTTCCTCGAATCCTCTCTTCGGTGGCCGATCAACCATACATCATCATTCTCAGCATGGAAGTAATAGTAGTAGTAGTTATAGTGCCAGTAGATCCATAGGCAGAAGTTCCTTTGGAGGGGGAGGAGAAAGAGGAGAGAGAGGAAGTCATAGCAATAGCAGTGGTGGGGGTGCAGGAGCCTTCAACAGAAATGACGGAGGCCCATGGTCACAGCTCCCTCCTGGCAGCCCATCCATGCGAGCGTAAGACTTGAACATATACGCACATCACATATATATATATATGTATATATGGATATGGATGTATGCATGTATGTTTACGGATATATGGGGATCTATATACATACATTTACTATATGTATATATGTATGGAAATGTATGTATCCATATAGGACAGAGGGAGGGATAGGGAGAGCTATCTGTGTATCTTTGTGTACAAGTGATAAGAGCAATGAACTGTCTATCGTTTCCACTGTGTTTCTCTTCCTCTTTCTTTATGTAGAGTTGATATACTTCTATACGTGGGTATCTATCTCTAGGATAACCTTCTCGCACTTCCTTCTTAAAGGGAGGAGGAGCATCGATTCCGCTGGCGAGTATGTGGTAGGAAGAAGGGGCGGTAAAATGCCTACCTCCGTGCTGTCATATCGAGAAGAGGGAAAGTCTCCATACGATACCACCTGATGCTGACGGGAGTCTTCTTCACCTACATGTGCAGACATAGAAGCTTCTTGAGCTGCAGTGATATATATGGTCAAAGGACTTTTCTTCTTGCTCCTGGCGTCTCATCCTCTAAAGGCATCCTTGTATCTACTTCGTGATGACTCCGACTTCCACGAGATTGTATAAGAAGAAGAATAATACCAGTCCGAGCACTTAGTAGCTGAAGATACACCGGAAAACCACTCGAGAAAACGGGCCTAGTACTTGGCTATTTGTGTGTGTGTATGTCGATTACAGGAGACGTTCACACACTCAGAGAGGAGGAGGAGAAGAAGAGATCGATGCTAGAGCCGTGGAAGCTCATCATCAGCGCATGCAACAACAAGAAGAGGAAAGAAGAGGACAGATGCTGCAAGTTCTCATTGACCTTCTACCGACTAGCCAGTAAGTTGTCAAAGAAAGAGTCTACTACTATCTTGTCTAGAATTTTGCTTTTTAATAACTATTCTTTTTAATTTCTTACTCATTTATATGAATAGAATATTAATCTTAAAGTTTTCTCATAATCTAATAGGAAAATTTAGAAAAATATTTATCATCAAAATAAATTAAAAAAATATTTTTTACAACAAATTAAAAAT
>NW_027160371.1:0-4343 GCF_002600585.1 Cystoisospora suis
TTTGCATTTCTTCCATCATTTTTTGGACTTCAGCGAGACCTGGGAAGTAGCAAAACACGCGAGTGTTGCCGGCCGAGCGCTGTCCACACGATAAACCGCGCCGGTGACCCCTTGATCCACAAGAACCCGGTCATACATGTTCCCGCTGGGAGCTAGGGCATTCGCAGCTTCCGCCGTACACACACGCTAACGGCCTCGATATGTCGGAAAGCACGGTGAGACGGGTGTAAAGATGACACGTCCCTATGCACACGATCTATGGAACGAACCGTGCCAAACAAAGACTATAGTTGAGAGTCTGATAAATACTGATTGAAAACGAACACCCGTCAGTCGGCGAGAAAAAGCAGAAACACGTCGGATCACCGTTTCTTGCGAAAGAGAACGCGGAGCGCCATAGCTGCCCGTACTAAGAGTTAGCGACGATGTGACAAAGCTGCTTCAGCTGGAATATTCCACCCGTCTTGTTCGCACGAACAGTGCCGCTATTTTCAATGCGGGCCGTGTATCTGACGTTTGCGCGACGACCGGCCGGGGGTACATAACAGCCGCTCTTCGTACTTGAGCACTTCCAGGTTGCACACCTCTGACGCATCGGAGCCGCACGAAAAAACCGCAGTAAGGTGTGAGCTACTTGATTCTTTTTGGCTCGCAGTGTCCTCGAGTGATGCAAGCTAAGCAGAGTCACTTACAGGCTCCCAGTTTCTGCAATTGCCGGCATTTAGCCGCCAGCGCTTCAGCCACTCCAGGAGATCCCTGCACATCAGCAGTTACAGCAGCCAAGTACGAGAAATTCAGTTTCCTGCCCTCCTCACGACGTGTGACTCGATCACGAGCACTGACCCAGGCTCCACCGTCAGTACATGACGTCCCCACTAATATCTGACTTCGATCACGCGCGGCTGTATGAAGGAAATTTCCCGAGCGCGCCCGGAAGAATGTTTCACTTCGTATAGTCTCGTCAAGAGGCAACAGCATAACCCGGACACACGAATAAGGCGGTGACGCTGTACAGCCGGATAGAAAGAAAAAGAAACGAACACTGGACGCCTCCGTGCCCACGACGCAGCAGTAGTCACGCTGCTCGCGAAGTTCCAGGAGAGGTATTTTTCTTTACATGCGCGCTGATACCCCGATGTAGTTTGTGGCCGGAGCGCCAACGCGGATGGTTGGAACCGACATACTTTAAGACCCTAAATACAGCGTGCTTCGTCCCCCCTCCCCCCTTAACTAATATCGAGATGCAAGAGAACAACCGCAGTTAGTGTAGTGCTCCACAAGCTGCATGTCCGTGGTCAGGAACGACGACAGTGTCCTCTCTTTCAACGGTACAGCACTGGCGTGGAAACTGACCGAAGCCCAGATATTTTTCCAGGGTTACAGGCCGACGCGTTTCAGTGCTTGTGATTCTGAGTTCACGCTGTGGACAACAGTCCAGGAGAGAAGAGGTTTTTTTTTCCTCTGCCACTTACTGCCGCTGCGGTAGCAATCATGGCACGAGTAGCGTGGTCTGCCTCAAACGTGTTTCCGCCTATACGGTGCAGCGCCTCTTGGAGTTCTTCCGAAGATGCCTCCGGGCACACTGCGTACACGAACGAAAACAGCACAACAGAGAGATCTTCACAGTGGGCTTCGTGTCTACGCCTAGCTTATGAGCTGTGATGTAAGGGAGCATAGCATACACCGTCAGGTCAGTCAGCCCTGACTGGTATTGGAGGCTTGGTGACCTATCACATACGGACTTCCACAGTGCTTGCCTCGTATCGCCGAACATACAGTTGCACTTGGAGATGAGCTTAAGAGATTTCCGAGTTGGTCCTTACGCCAGAACATGCACAGTTCTCCCGGTAGTTTTGCGGGTCAGACATACGGTTTCTCATTTCCGCAGACACTTCGCCTTCCCAGCGGGCACGCAGGTCCTGCTCGAGTTGTCCCTGCTGTTCCAGTGCGACATGGAATTGTTGCTGTTGCTGTTTCAGAACGCTTCTGCGAATGCGGAGCTCAGCAGCTGTGGCAGCAGAGGCATGTTGCACCTGGAGGTGTTCAATGAAAAAACCAGAATGCGGAGCGTGGTTCGCCTGCTCTTGCATGTAGCGACATTCCTCTTCTTCCTGATGCTTTTGGAGCTGTCTCAAAGCCTCGTGGGCGCGATGGAGGAGCTGCTGGGCTGCGTGCAAATGACTTGCCAGCTCGCAGTTATGACAGAGGCTTGTGTCTGTCCGCATCACTCCTGCCGAGTAACTCGCACTGCAGCCTCCACAAAAGAGAGACGGAAGACACACGTTAGTTTCGGGAGGATGCAGGAGCAACAAATAACCTGCCCGCTGCTGAATAAGGAGGACTTCACTGATCGCAATTTTCAGCGTCTTTGCCTGGCGTAAATAGGCAAACAAAGGTGGTGGCTCAGAGTGGGAGCCCTCCGGACAGGTAGGAACGTCTTCAGAAGGCAATTTCCGGTCTGCATGCACCACGGGCGGGCTTGGTATGCCGGTGCTTTTGGCAGATTCAACGTCCGACTCCCCGGATGTGCGTGATGGTGACGAATACCCTGGGGAGAGAGGCGTGGACGTCACTCCGTCTGGAACAGCCGCCTTGTCGTCAGGTGATCCCACCTCTGCCAAGGAAGGAAAAAAAGAAGAAAGGGGAGGAAAGGAGCACGCGGAAGGGCTCGTCCGAGAGGAAGAGGGCGCTTCAGTTGACGCGGACGAAACACTTGCCGCGGTCTGACACGAGGCTCTTGGCGCTGATAAGATGGCTCTCGAATACCGCAGAGCAGCTGCTGCGGCAGCCTTTCCAGCCTGGACCGATGCCGGTGTTGAAAAACTGCTGTCCGAGGTGACACGCATGCCGGGGTGCTGCAGAGCGCACGTTTCCTGAGCACAGTGTACTGGGGACGTGTGCTGGCTCGTCCCCGTCCCGGCAGAAACTGCAGCGAGCCGGTGCAGGTCTTGCAGACGGTCTATCATAGTGTAAAACTTTCTTTACCGCTACGCAAAATTCGAACCCGACGCAACCCCAGCGGCAACAGAAGTATGGAGGAGTAGATCGGCCAGGCACGTGGCCGGTATGAAGAAAATTCTCCCAAAACGCGAAACGGCGTCCTACCGCGGTCTCCGAGGCAATGCCTATTGAGAGTAACCAGTTGCGTAATCACAGCATTGTTAGGAGCTGCCGCATCTTCGTCGGGGCTGAGTCAGGGCAGTCACCTTGAAGAAAAGGTACCTAACGTTGTGTCTGTCGGAGACAAGCAGAACGCGAAGACACGGACAGGGGAACAGCCCCTGAACGGAAATCCCTTCCACGCCCGGGAAAAGTGGCCACAGGGGACACTTGAGATCCGCTCCCTACTGTACCGACTGACGTGGAAATAAACGGAGACTCCTTCCTCTGTTGATACCACTTCACCCACTGACAGTGCATTAGCATCCCAGAGCGAAGCATTCACCCCAGAGGCGCCGCACACGATCGGACACGAACTCGTCTTACCCGCGATTGCATGCACAGAATGTACCGCTGTCCCGGGGACTGTCTTGCGCCCTCACACTTCGGGCAAAAGCCCACCTGCAGACTTCACAGGAACGCAGCACATGAGCTACTTTTTCCGCTTCTAGATCTCCACTTCTTATTTCCGTAGGACGGCACCTAGCCCGGCAGCAACCTGGCTTTCGTTCAGTTGGCCCGCTCGTGCAGTGCGGCCGTCACGGGGATACTGCTCGAGGTCTGGACCGCTGGTGTGACGACTGGAATCTAAGATTCAGGATATGTAGATCTCTCTCCCCGCGAATGTGCAACACAACCTTCACGGCGACGGGATGAAACTTTACAGTCGATGCGCAGTTCAGCACACAGTGAACACGACGCGGATGGTCCTCTGGTGGTCTGCCCATCCGTCTCGCGCGCCGCACCGGGGTGTGAAAGCAGTCTCTGCGTTCTCGCTCGTGTGCTAAGTGACACCGAGGAAGGGGTAGTGAAGTGTCGGTCCGTAAGGCACACAGCCGGCTTCGAAACCACCGGAGGCGCTAGGTGGTCGCCTTTGACCTACTTAGTTCCCATAGCCCTCCCTTGGGCCGAGGGATAAACAGCACAGACTAGGCACGAATGTCTCCAAGTGAGTCCGGGAGAAGTATGATAGGATGGTCGCGTCTGGATGACTCATACGTCGGCTAATCTGATACAGTTGCTGAAGAAACTACAGGTGTTCAGGTCTGCTGCCAGTCGTATCATAACTGCCGGCTTACACCTAGGTCCGCGAATTCCCCAGATTGCGACACCGGCTTTTGCCCTCGCAGCCTTTGACCACACAAACGCTCTCACAGTGAAAGCGTTTGTGTGGTCAAAGGCTG
>NW_027160372.1:0-265 GCF_002600585.1 Cystoisospora suis
AGCCGTAATGTTCACGGCGGCTTCGCGCGGCACCTAGGCCCCGCGCCGCCCCGAAAATAGTGCAGTTAGGTAGAGGAAAAGAAGAGGTACTCAGCGATACCCGAATCGTAGCCGTAGGAGCAAATTTAGGAAGATCGATATTTTTCACCAAAAGGGTAGCGGACCGGCGCAGGTGCCGTTTACCCCGCAACTCGCGTATAGCGGAACACGAATTTGGCCGATCTCGGCGGCCAGGCCACGTAGAGCAGTAATTCGAGGTGCGTTA
>NW_027160373.1:0-340 GCF_002600585.1 Cystoisospora suis
CATCCCCAGCAGATCACCCTCGCATTGCCTACGCCGCCTGGAGAGAGGAAAGGAGTACGGCGTGAGCAAACCAAAATGTTTGACGCCTCCTAGGGGAGGCTAAAAGTTAATAGAAGACGCCAGAAACCTATTGGGAACTCCCCAGGGTCCTGGAAACGTGTTCCGTGTAGGGGAAACCCATGATCCCGTTTTCGTGATCTTGCATGGAAGGCGTAATGTTCAAGGCGGCTTTGCGCGGCCCCTAGGCCCCGCGCCGCCCTGAAAATAGTGCAGTTAGATAGAGCAGGAGAAGAGGTATCTAGAGATACCGGAATTGTAGCCGTAGGAGCAAATTTAGGAA
>NW_027160374.1:0-130 GCF_002600585.1 Cystoisospora suis
TAGCACTTCGAATAGGCAGAGCAGACCCGGAGGCGTGCAACAGTGCACGCCCGACCCGCGGAGAGGCCGCGGACGCGAGGATCAGCTGTTCACTGCCCGGGCCATAGAGCCCCAAGGAGCCCCGAGTAGA
>NW_027160374.1:319-3640 GCF_002600585.1 Cystoisospora suis
ACTCCTTCGGGACGCCGAAGCCGACTCCGCGTAGGCTCCGGACACCAAGAATCATTACACTAAAAGGCCGAGTGAGATCAGAGAGCTGAGAGGTGAAGTAGACGAAGATGTTGCCCGCCTAGTGGACGAACTTCCAGATGTTTTCGAAAAAGTGCCGCCGATAGGAGTTGGTGCTTGACCTGTGAAACACCAAATCAAGTTAATTCCTGGAGAAGAGCCACAGTGTCCTACGCAGAACTACAATCGGTCTAACGATGACCTAGCGGAATTGAAGGGACAGATCAAGGATCTCTTAGAAAAGAGATACATCGAGCCTACTCAAGCACCATTCGCGGCCCCAGTCTTCTTAGTTCCAACACCGGGAGGAGAAGGATTGGGAATGGTCGTGGACTACAAGGCCTCAAATACAATTACTTTAAAATGTGAATGTCCTCTTCCTCGTATTCAAAATCTACTCCAAAGAGTAGGGAAAACGCGTTGGTTTACGAAGCTTGATCTTCAGAAAGGGTACTACCAAGTCCAAGTAGCCCCTGAAGATCAGTGGAAAACAGCATTGAAGTGCAGATATGGGACCTTCGAATTTAAAGCCATGCTCTTTGGTTTAGCTAGGGCGCCTTCAGCATTTCAGCGTCTTATGCAGAATGTATCCATTAATGAACTAGATGAATTTGTTGTGCTGTACTTGGACGAGGTTCTCGTGTATTCCGAGACTAAGAAGGAACACCTAACTCATCTTCAAAGAGTACGTGAACGAATAAAAGATCAACGACTATATGCGGGGCTGAGTAAATGTAAGTTCGTAACGCCAAAGGGGAGGTATCTTGGCTATGTTATCGAAGAAGGGAAAATATCTCCAAATTTTTGAAAAGTGGAAGCTCTGAAGAACTACTCGGAGAAGTCAGAAAACATCAGACAAGTTAGAGGCTTCCTTGGTTTAGTTGGTTATTATCGGCAGCCAATAAAGGATGTCAACGCAAAGGCCAAGAATCTTCATGATCTGCTGAGTGAAAAGAGTTGTTTATATGGCGCCCAAAGCACTCTGAAGCAAAAAGGAACTCAAGGACTCCTTGATCAACGTTACAATGACCAACATCTTCAATCCAGATCTCCCATTAGTACTCAAGACCGACGCTTTGAAGTATGCGGTAGGCGCTGTTCTACAACAGGAGGGTCGGCCCATTCCTTTTAAATCTCGGAAGAAGTCGGGAAGGGAAATATTTTATCCTGCGTATAAAAGCGAGCTATTAGTAATTGTGTATGCAGTAACTAAGTGGAAACATTTTATCGGTACTAGATCAGTTACAAATGAGACCGATCATGCCACTCTTAGCCGAATGTTATCTCAGAAGAAATTAACAACCAGACTAGGGTCCTGGCTAGATAAGTTGGCAGATTGTAACTTCCGCGTAATCTACAAACCAGGGAGACAAAAGTTGGTAGCTGGTGCATTAGGTCGTCGACCAGATTACTTGGAAAAGGTCAGTCTATTGTTTGAATCCCGGAGTGGCAGTAGAAGAGAACGTAGGAGTGAGAATCCGAATTGAATGGATTGGAGAAAAGCCTATGATGTGTGTGAAGACTTCCGTGAGATCGGGGTTAGGACGTGTAGAACGTTGGGGATAGATGAAATACTGGGGCTAACATTCCCTTGATCGAAGAAAGCAAAGAGCATCATCGGGAGGATGGTTTATTGTGGGTGAAGATGAGGGAAGGCTGGAAGTTGTGCACCCCCACGAAGGAGAAAAGGTTGGAAGTACGACACAGCTTTCATGCTCATTGTTTGGCTGGGCATCCTGGAATAGAGAAGACTACTTTAGTTATAGAAAGAATCTTCTGGTGGCCCAACATAAAAAATGATATCAAAAAATATGCAAGATCCTGTGCGGCTTGTCCCTAAGAAAAAGCTTCGTATGCTAAGTATGGAGGGTTATTGCGCCCTTTTGTCACGGATCTTAGAACTGATCCTACTTCCTTGGGTTTGACCCCAGCGCACGGAAGAGGGTCTGAGGAGCTTCCAGTTAAGGTTATACACGAGAGGGGTGCGGACTAGCCGCCGATCTACTCAGTTCCGCTGGTAGAGGGGGGTGTTGGCACCTCGTAGCTGTCGTGGAGATGCAGGGCACTACGGATCCGAGTTAAGCAGAGTGAGCTATGGGTTCAGGCGTTCAGGGAAACGCCTCAAATCTCGGCCGAAAGCTGTCACGCCTTCTCCCGGTGGACGTCTCTCACACGGGAGGCAAAAGAGTTCGAACGAGCCCGGTTCAGAAAAGGAAGGCCTTTGCCTCAAGCTCATTATCAGGAAAAGTCCTTGTCACTCTCAGGTCCCGCACATTCATAAGCACCTTTGACAGGTTCGAAGGCTGGCTTTGGTCAGATAGCGGGGTTCAAAGCGTGGACTGGCCGTCCAAAAATCCAGCGCTAAGGCAGGAAAACGGGGTTCCCGTCAGCTGGTGTGGGATGATGCCGAGCTTCCAGGATCTTGGATTCTCCCTGAGGGAGGTGTGCCCTGAGGAAGGGAAGGTCACCGCTGTTCGGCGCCCTTCTCACAGTGTGGAAGTGCGGCAGGGGTCCAAGGGACAAAAGACGTAAGAACAGAGCTTAAGAATAAGCCAGAGTTCTCTTCCCAAACACCGTCCGAATTCGTTCGTGCCTCCTCAGTGCCTCTTCAGGCGGCAGGGAGACACTAGACCACCACCACGTTGTTACAGATCACGGGATAGACACCTCACTCGGCCATAGACACACCCCTCACCGAGAAGTCATCGCCCTTCAAAACTTCCTCTAGCTTGAAAGGAGCATCCAACTCTGTAGAAGGGAGAAAAAACGAGTCCCCTTGTCTCTTTCGCACTCAATTCGGGGGTTTCTCTCTTCTTGCACGCGGTTGACCCCTGCAACACACTATGCCGGACCTTCTGGTCTCGTCTCCCTTGGTCGGAAATCCAAAAAAAAAAGATCAACCGGTCTTCCTTGGAAGTCGTTTTTCATTCTCGCTTAAGATCTCCTTCTGTCTTGTTCTCCCCCCTTGTTTCCTGTCAGGACATTGCAATCCTGCCTCGATCGCCACCAAATAGTGGCCTGTTTTTAGCAGAATGAGCAGAATGGCGATCGTAAGCCGTACGAAGCCAAGGCAAACGTACACAGCCGGCCCAAGCTCAACAGGCGTAACGACGCAGCGAGGAAACGAGGAAACCTCGCAGACCCAGGACAGTATCAATCAATTCTAGGGACAAAGAGCTCCCTAGCAGGAGAAGAACAGAGCCGGAGAAGCAAACGGGAGAGCAGCAGACCGAGGCACATCAGGTGCAGAAGCCGCGAACACGA
>NW_027160375.1:0-214 GCF_002600585.1 Cystoisospora suis
CGAGTTAGCCGCCGGAGAGGCTAAGTCTGCATCTTAGGTTCTCCGCCAAAGGTATTGGTTTGAGGCCGACGAGATCTACGTTCGGTCAGCAGACTATGGGAGACGATCAGCCCACGCCCAGTCGAGATATCACCCCTTCGGGACGCCGAAGTCGACTTCGCGTAGTCTCTGGACGCCAAGAATCATTACAACACCCAAGAGGGACTAATAGGAC
>NW_027160376.1:0-240 GCF_002600585.1 Cystoisospora suis
AAAAAGTGCGAGGGTTTGGGGACGGGAGCGTGGTCCGCGCCTTCCCGGGGTGCAGCGGGGAGGCCGACGAACCCAAACCCAGCCCCAAAATGGGCTCCAAACGCACCCTGTACCTGCAAACTGTTGCTTTTGGTGGCCTCTTTGCAGTATACGGTTCTCAGGACTTTCCGGTTTTGGGGGCAAATCGGCCTGCTAAGGCCTCCAACCTGCGTAGACACCGGCCTCGGTCTTGCTCCAACG
>NW_027160376.1:652-946 GCF_002600585.1 Cystoisospora suis
TCGTGCCGCCGCCTGAACCCTGGGTAAGTCCGAAGGTTAGCGTTTCTTCTTTTTCCTTCACCTGAAGGACTGAACCCTTGAAATAAGTTGGAAGGCCCTTAGGTTCTTTCTGTACGGTGCTTGGTTGAAGCTCTTGTGCCTGGGGTTGGGCGGGAGGTGTGCGCGCAACTTCCCGAGGAAACCGTTTGCAGAAGATGCAAGGTTTCTCAAATAAGTTCTTTATTTGGCCGAGTTTCCCAGTCGGACTAGGACAACCATGGGCCTCTTTTTCTCCTCTAACTGTTTCTTTGGGAG
>NW_027160376.1:1322-1708 GCF_002600585.1 Cystoisospora suis
GTCACCTTGAACCAATACCTTCGGCGAAGAACCGAAGATGCTGACATAGCCTCTCCGGCGGCGAACTCGGCGTTCTGGCAGTCCAGTTCGTTGGCTACACTTTCCGTCAGGGTCCCTGGCCTTTCAGACCTTTCCTAACCTTGCGGGACCACTCCTTGTGGCCGACCCTCTTCTGGCTCTCCTTGGGGCTCTACGGGCCCGGGCGACGAAGGACGGATCTTCGCGTCCGCGGCCCCCCTAAAAGTGCGGCGTGGCCCGTTGCAAGCCTTCCGGTCTGCTCTGCTGATTCGAAGTCCTAGCGTGTGCTAATCTGGCCGTTTCGCGCACATCCCGGCCTCCCTGACTCTGGAGGCGTGCGTTCGCCGTGTATGCGGGGCCGGGCCAGC
>NW_027160377.1:0-343 GCF_002600585.1 Cystoisospora suis
CATAACCCGGAGGGTTACGGGGCTAATTTGGATACTTCTAGGTACCTCTTCTCTTCCTCTATCTAGCTGTGCTACTTGTAGGCTCCCATTCCCCCTGTGGGCCCCACAGTCACACATGCAGGTTTCCACTGGGCACATACACTCAACGCAAACATGGACATGTAAATAGCGCTGCGAGTTTCGCTCGTACGGAGCTGAAACCTAGCGCAATCAACTCCCCTCGATTTCCTTCAACTATTAGAAGTCGTGGGGGGTCCCCACGGGCTCCCTGGGCTGCGTTCGCCTCCTGCACATGTTGCCGGTGTTCTTGAGACTTCTAGAAAAAAGGACGTGCAGCACTTCC
>NW_027160378.1:0-383 GCF_002600585.1 Cystoisospora suis
ATCGTGCTTTGGCTTCGGTGACTTTGTCCGTCTTCTTCGCTTCCTGTTCCGGTCCAAGGAGGTCGTAAATTGCCACTTGGTTTGCTTATCTCGGCCTGATCTAGTCTTTCTGGCATCGGTGCGTTCTCACAGCGATCGTCATTCTTAAAAATAAGGCAATATTTGATGACGATCAGGGCAGGATTGTAAAATCCTGACACGAACTGGCCTCTCTTAGCCAGCTGTGCAATCGCGTTCAGCACTTGCTGCTGCATCCGCTGGGTCTCCGTCGCTGTAATGATTCTAGGGGTGGAGTCGCTGTGCGAAGCCGAGAAGGGCGACTGGTGGGTGTGACCTCTCGACTAGGCACTGGTGAGTCTTCTCCCATACTAGAAATTCGCTCA
>NW_027160379.1:0-667 GCF_002600585.1 Cystoisospora suis
ACACGAGCTGTCCCCCGCGCGGCTGGCCCAGCCCCGCATACGCGCCGAAGGCGCGGCCCCGGGAGTTAGGGAGGCAGGAAAGCGCTGGAAACTGCCAGATAGGCGTGTGTCTGGGCTTCAGGTAGATTGAGGGTACCACGAGGCGTGCACCGGTCCACGCCGTTCGTTCAGAGAGCCTCTAGGCGGGAAGATCGGAAGATCGCCCCCCGGGCCCATAGAGCTCAATAGGCCCAAGAGGAGGCTCGGCCGCAGGGAGTGATCCGGCAAAGTGGAGAAAGGTCTGGAGGACTAGGGACTCTCACTGAAGGTGTAGCCGACGAACTGGACTGCCAGAACGCCGAGTTAGCCGCCGAGGAGGCTAAGTCAGCATCTTAGGTTCTTCGCCGAAGGCATTGGCTCGAGGTGGACGAAGTCTGCGTCAGGTCAACAGACTATGGGAGGCGATCAACCCACACCCAATCGAGATATCACCCCTTCGGGACGCCGAAGTCAACTGCGCGTAGTCTCCGGACGCCAAGAATCACTACATTACAGGTGCCGTGAAAAGTACCTGCCGTGTTCAACGAACTGATCGTGCCGGGAAAAGCGTGTGGTGTGATTTTCCCGAAACTCGCAACGAAGTAATGGCTATGTGCGAACGCGCTGAAGGGTTGAAGGAAGACGCCAT
>NW_027160380.1:0-2325 GCF_002600585.1 Cystoisospora suis
AGAATAGTGTAATCCGAAGAAGGAAGAAGGAGGCGGTCAACAGGATACCGGCTGTGGATCATCGATCTTACGTGACGACTTTGCGTTCTCCGAGGCTATGAACCTCCGGGTGTGCCCTTGGTGGTTCAGACTCGCGATTGTTGGGCCTAGGGGCGCGCGGTTTGGCCGGTCTCGGCTGCCAGTGCACCCCTCTGTTCCTCCTGTTGCTATCTAGACTTGTGGCCTTGATGTGCATTGCTCTCCGGGGCTTGCTTTCGCTCTTCAGGCTTTGGAGATCTTCTGGTAAAGCTCCTGGACCCTAGAATTGATTCCTGTTATTGCGGGTTTGCGGGGTTTTCCCCTTCCTCCGCTGCGTCGTCACGTACCTTGGATTTCGGTATTTGTGGAGGTTTGTCTTATCTTCGTACGGTCTACAATCGCCATTTCAGTGACAATAGGGCACTATTTCGTGGCGATCAAGGCAGGATTGCAAACTCCTGACACCTAAGCAAGGAGCTCGCATGTTAGCCGGCTGGGCCCGTGGAGCCCGATAGGCCCAGGAAGGAACTCGACCGCAGGTCACGATTCTGCGAGTTACAGGGAGGTCTGGAGGACTAGCTCACGGAAACGCTCATGAGGCACTTCGGCGCCAACAACTACAGGGAGGGAGTGCAGAAGTTGCGAAAGCTCAAGCAGTTGGTAACCATCCAGGACTACCTGCTAGAGTTCAACGTGGCCCTGGCAGAGTGCCCAGGGCTACCGGAGGAAGAAAAGAAGGAGATCTTCGTGGATGGGTTGAAACCCGACATAGCGCTCAACAATCGAGGTCATGAGGATCTTACCACGAAGCAGATTATCGACCGGGCAGTCCGGACGTCGTACCAGCCGGGCGCCAGTGTGTCCTCTGGCAAGGACTGGCACCGCAGAAATGCTGAACGCACAGGCAGGCGCCTAGAACAGAACGAGAGCTCGAGCCCCGACCACCGCCAGAGAAGGTCGCGGCGATATCATGACCGCGGCGGCGGCAGACGGCCCGAAATCAAGAGTAAATTGCCCGCGCTTCGGCTCGTCTAGCAAGGCTATCACAGGTTTCAATGGCAAAGGCTACAAAGCAGACTATGTCAAGAGACCGGCGACAGAGGACAGGGCCATTCGGTCAGCAGCTCATGCGGAAGAGAAGCAAGAATCGGGCAGCAACAGGCCAGCGTGGACCAGATGCTTTAAGTGTGGTGAGAAGGGACATATGGCAGTCCCATGCCCCTTCCGTGATGCAAAAAACTAAGATCGCGACGCCGGAGGAAGGCGGGCGTCGAGCGAGGCGGACATCCTCCCGCGGCTAAGGTGAACGCAACGTGTCTAGGTCAGCCGGAAAGGCCGGACTACGCCCGTGAGCAAAGGTGGCAGCAACTAGAAAAGCTCCACAGCAAGCAACAGTGCGATGAAGTGACCCCTAGAATGCATTTACCCAATCAGTGACAAAGAACTATTATCAGTCGTGTGGGCAACCAAACAACTGCACTCTTACTTACAAGCTGCACCCTTTATATTACGTACCGATCACCACTCGCTCACTTTCTTAAAGCGCACGAAGTTCCCTGATGACAATGTCCGTGTTTCCAGATGGTTTGATTACTTGCAGGGCTACGACTTCGAAGTTCAGTACGTTCCTGGGAGCAAAAATCGGGTAGCGGATGCGCTATCACGCATTCCTCACGGAAGGGCACAGACCCGGGAGTTGGTAGAAACGGCAGCTGTACACTTCGTGTCTGATCCTTCAGTTCGTGATAAGCTCTTGATTGCCTACGAAGCGGATTCATTCACGAAATCGGTGTTGGCAAAACTTTCGAAAGGGTTGCGAGTTCGAAATTTCATGTTGCATGATGGTCTTGTCGTTTACAAGAGGCAAGGGGTCTTTAGAGTGTACGTGCCGGCAGCCGCTCGCAAGCACATCTTACGTTTGTTTCATGACTCGCTGACTGCAGGCCACCCGGGGGTGAAGAAGACCCTTAAAGCGATCCGCAAGAAATTCATCTGGCATAGTATGCGGACCGATGTGCATGAATATGTGACAACATGCGTGCAGTGCCAGAAGAACAAACCAAGATGCACCAGAGCACCAGGGCTGCTACAACCGTTAAGTGTCCCTGAGAGGCCGTGGCAGTCCGTCTCCATAGACTTCGTCACAGGTTTGCCGCCGTCGAGCGTGAGTGCTTATCATTTTATTCGTGTTGTGGTAGACCGGCTCTCGAAAATGGCTCATTCCGTTCCTACTCACTCATCGGTAACAGCGGAGAAACTTGCAGAGTTGTTTCTTCGTAGGCTCTGGTACTTGCACGGGTTCCCGAA
>NW_027160380.1:2401-2612 GCF_002600585.1 Cystoisospora suis
ACGAGGAGGCTGCTCTCCACCGCTGCGCATCCGCAAACGCACGGGCAAACAGAGAGAAGCACCCGGACTTTGACTCAAATGCTACGGGGATACGTCCGCGATAGCGTGTCAGACTGGGCAGCCTATTTGCCAGTGGCGGAGTTTGCAATAATAGCGCTATTCACGACTCTACCGGCGTAAGTCCCGTGCTCATTAGTCTACTTGGAGCCTC
>NW_027160381.1:0-581 GCF_002600585.1 Cystoisospora suis
CGAATGGCATCCGTGTCCATTCGTAGTGGCCGTCTGGCGTGATGAACGCCAAGAATTTCCGACTCTCCGGTTCGACCCCAATTTGCCAGTAGGCATTAGGGAAATCGAACACGGAGAAAAATGTTTTTCCTTGCAAAGCGTCCAACGCTTGCTGGATTCGTGGGAGCGGGTACGCTGGCACTCTCGTCACTCTGTTGATTTTCCGATAATCAATACAGAGGCGATCCTTGCCTCCCGGCTTCGGTGCCAGCACTACCGGTGAAGCCCATTCCGAATCACTGGGTGTGCACAACCCACTCGCAAGGCATTCGTTTACTAGTAGCGCTATTCGCTTTCGCTTTTCTGCGCTCACGGGCCTATAGCCGCAACTTATGGGCAGGACACCTTCCTGCAGCTCTACCTTGAATGCGGTAAGATTTGTTTCGCTTAGTGGCCTATCTCCCGCGTTCCAGATCTCCTGATAGCGGGCACACAACCGCTTTAGCTGAAGGATATGATCTCCCTTCAACCCTTCGGCTCTCTCACACATGGCCATTACTTCAGATCGAGTTTGGGGAAAATCACCCAATGCGAGTTTCCCG
>NW_027160381.1:1098-1265 GCF_002600585.1 Cystoisospora suis
ACCCGCGCTTCCAGGGTCCAGCAACGCTTGCCGGGTAGTCATCCCGAACTGCAGCGGTACGAACAGGTTCCCACCGGCAACATAACGCAATACCAAGGCTGCGCAGAGATTCTCTGGCATCATCTCCTTCGAGGTGGGACCATTCTGCACAACGCAACCATGGTGTT
>NW_027160382.1:0-228 GCF_002600585.1 Cystoisospora suis
CGATACTGCCTGTCAAGAACGACCGTACGTTGCGCATCCACGCGCTGCTGTTCACTCGGTCTCCACTCCGACGTGGAGTCTCATCACTTGGTTTTCTCAGAGGTACAGAGGTTGCGTTTCACAAAGCGGGCTCTCGCCAACCCCGGCGCTACTGCTGATGTCGCTCGCCAAAAACGCCTCTGGTGCTCTGGTTTCCAGAGACACCGTCCTGCGAACACCGCAGGGAGA
>NW_027160383.1:0-10911 GCF_002600585.1 Cystoisospora suis
CATTCTGGATCGGCGGTTCATGTTCACGACTGCTCGCGCGGACGCGGGCTGAAGACAACTCAACGCCGAGATGGTTAGAAAGTGGGCTGGGTGGACGGGGCCAGAAAAAACGGTAACGCCGTAGGTGGACCGAGCGCCCCACTTCTGTCACCAAAATCTGTTAGCGTCACCAGTGTACAAGCCAGATCAGTGGGTTGCTCAGTCCGCCTCTAGGGGGCTTGGCGTGGCTCGAGGTTAGTTCTCCGAAAAAGACCCTAAAACTTGAATCACTTAGTCTTCCCCTCAGCGCGACCGAGGCTCCCCTGTTCCGCCCCCCCCATATCACACCACTGCACGTTCTCCCGTACCGACGCTTAGGCCAGCGACTACCCGCGAAGTCGCCAGGCAGAATATCATCCATCGATTGTCGAGACAGCAGGCCCTGCATGCCTTGCATCGATCCCGTATCTGCGTGGGTCACGCTTTCGAGGAACTAGCCCCTCACTGGCGTTCTTTTATTTGGCGGCCGCTTACTGTGGAGCGACAAATTGAACAGTACCTTTAATCTCCTTTTTTCGGGATCCCGCCGGTCCGTCTGCTCCACGATCAAAGCCTCTCCAGTCACCGCTGGCTCTTCACTGTACGCTAGCACTTCTTTTCCGCAACCTCCCCCTCAACCTGCAGTTCCGTCGCGCCCGGTCGTGCTCCGTCCCCTATTTCACTTTTGGGGTACGTTCGGAGAAGCCTTCAGTTGCCGCCAGCGAGCTGATTCACACGGCTTGCTTCTCTGACAAAAAGTCCCAGTTGAAAGTAGCGAGCGGTGATCACTGCAGCCAGTTTCTTGAGCTGGTGAAATACCGTTCGCGCCTTCTTGCCCAGCCGCAAGAAAGCCGCTGGATAGCCTGATTCGGTGGACGTGTCCGCTGGAGGGGGCGGTTCGCTTCGTTTGTTATCAAAACGGCCAGCCTCTCCCGCCTCTGCGGTACCCCGGACCGTTTGCCACCCCGTTACCTGAGCTCACACCTTCCCACTAGGTGGCAGTCTTTGGACAGAGAACTCCCACCACGCCCACCAGGAAGTCTGGTGAACGCTGTTGGCTCTCCCCTCTCGTCCACTCTACAGCGCTGGCGTTGCCTCCCTGCAGAGCTTACGTGGACCCCGGAGAGCTCTTCTAGGAGTGCTTTGTTCTTCGTGTGTGGCGTGTTAACGTTGCTTCCCACTTGGTCTGCATGCTCCCTGAAGAAGCGTGCTTTTGCGGCGAGGACCCGCCGACGCCCGCGCCGCTGCTGTGGTGGAAGTGGCTGTGTTCCGCGAGCGGAGGGTAGGGAGTTTCAGAAGGCTCCAGGCGTACGGGCAATTTCAGAGTCAAAATGACACTATCAGGGGCTCGTGTTTCCTTGAAACTTCGAAAATCCGTCGCCGCTCTGTTCGGGCAGAGAGAGAGGAGACTCGTTTGCATTCTTGCGTTGCAAAAACTTGCGCGTCCTTTGCCTGGTGTGCTAGGGAGATAATCTTGTTTTGACAGCGTTCTGTGGGCTGCTTATCGAGACTGCAGCCGGCAATTCCGGGGCCCGTTTGAGGTCTCCATACACATATGCTAAGGTACAAGACTGAGCCTTTCCGTAAGGTGCTCGCGCGCAGACCTCGCAGGCCTCACACTCATTGTGTATCCTCACAAACACGAAAGCCACCTGCTTCTGGGTTTACCCGAAGATATCTCGGCTCGACCAATCACGGATTTTTTTGACGTGTGGGGGTTCTACAATGGTCCCGGGAGCGACCATCGAGACAGAAGTTTCGGGAGCAGTCGCAGCCAGCCGGGGCACTTGCATCCCTCCGAAGTTCCCACCTCCCCATGTTCCGTCTTCACACCACCCGCCGCGAGTGCCGGATGGATGCTTGGTCACCGCGTCTTCCTCTCCCGCCTCCTCTTCTTCAGCGCGACATCGTGCTGCAGCGGCCGCTAGACTGTATATAGAAGAACCGAAGAACGCGCGCGGAGAAGGCGTTACACTTGGTGTGCCTAACAGGACATTTGTTGCCGTCGCCATTCCAGGCCGACTGAAGAACAGGTGACAGTCTAGGGGCTCCGTAGACGCTCTCCTCGTGTCCGAGGATCCTACATCCCCACATTTGCGTGGATCAGAAGCGCTTGAATTGGGGTCACGTGGAAGTGCTTGTGACGATTTGGGGGCCTCGTTTTCCGTGGAAGCGTGTCGTAAGGTCTACGACCTGGGTGAGACGCGCTGTTCTGCCCTACGCACAGAGAGAGCGCTTACGTTTGGTCTATGTCCCACCCCTTTTGTCTGGCAGGCAGGGACAGGTTCTTGTGTGTCTCTACTGGTTTAGTTTCGGTGAAAACCTCACCGCTTTGACTCTGCTGGGGTGTTCTTGGCATCTTGTCGGTAAGTGCGTTTTATGCGCATTGCACGGTGGGAAAAGAGGCCTGTCAAGGAACTGTAGCGTGTATGTGCACCCTTTTTCTACTTTGCGCTCATCTTTATTGGTGGACTGTCACACGGATAGCTAATCAAGACGTCCAGCAAACGTAGATGTAGAACTTGGGAGGTCCAGTTTATCGACCAAAGTGTCTAGAGTGACGCTTGCAAGCCAGAGTACAATCGAGAAAGATCGTTCTTCGTACTTGCCAAAATGAAACCGCTGTGTTGCTTTCTTAGTCCTGCATTGTCGCTCGGCGGTCTCCGGGGTCTTACTACTGTAGGTCTACAGCCGCTTCTCTTCTGGGTGGGTGCGCGACAGTCGGCTCTGGTCCATCGACTTCTGGCCTCAGTAGCTCAACGAGAGATGACAGGCATTTTCTCCGCACGTCGCTGGGGGACGACCTTGCCAAAGTCCTTCCTTCCACCCCGTCGAGGGCTTGCGGTCTCTTGGTCAGAGTGCGGAAGAAACGCAGCGGAGCAGTATGCGTCACCGTGCTGGGCCGAGTCACTCGGTATCATCATTTTGACGGTGGGTAGGCCACTCGCGAGTATCACGTATACGCAAGTTGCAGCTTGTTGAGGCCGATCTGTCTGGTGCGCCTCGGTTGTGCCAGTGCGGACGGGAGAGAGTTCCGTGTACGCCTGACGAAGCCCGGTTTCTTCGCGCTCCTTGCTCTCATGAACTGAGGTCGATTGGAGCCCGGCGACTGGACGGGCGCCGCCTAGTCTGGCGCAAGCGTGACAGGTGAAAAGTTTTTTCTTGTTCAGACGCGTTACGTGTTCAGAAGGAGCCCAGAAAAAACTCGTAGCCTCCAGCTGGCCGGAACGCTAGGGAAGCAGCGTGGCAATGCATCGCAGACACCTGGCACCGTCGCTGGGTACCGGAGGACTGCGAGTGGACGGAGGCTGCGCATGAGAAGCGCTTGTTGCAACGCGTGCTTTTGTGGAAGGCGGAGGTGACGACATAATCACCTGCTTGTTGTTGGGGTCCTCTTAGCAGACGCTTTACCACTGCGGGCGCAGCGCGGTTTCCTGTTGCCCTTTCACTCTTTTCTTTCTTGCTTTGGTGCACTTTGCTTCGTGTCCCTCGCTCGGTCATTTTCTCTGTCGAAAAGAGACAGCAGTCTCAGTCGCCTTGCCGGTTGCCTGTTGCCAGATTTCATGCTACTCGGACCGTTATTCAACGCAAGAGCTCGGTTGAAGGTGCTGTGTTCACTGTTTTTTGCCCCCAGGGCTGGCAGATTTCTACTTCTCACCACCTGCAGAATCTCGTGAGGGCAGGAACGTTATCGAGCTTATCCGAAATGACACGCAGGGGCCGGCGCCTTGGGAGCCTTTCATTCCTCCGCCTCTCTTCTGTCGTTTCTCCCAGCCCGCGCAGTACCGGCTGGACCAGGCTTTGTTCTCATCGTCGCCGGCATCCATTCCTTCTCACGAAGCGTCTTCAGTCATCCCGTCAGCAAGGTATCCCCGCTTGCTCTCGGAAGCCCAGGGCTTGCATTCCAGCTCAGGAAGTCAGGCTGTTGGACCAGCGCACTTGGACTGCACTAGGGCTGCGGGGGCAGGCGAATCAACGTCGTTCTGCGAAACGGCGCACGAGAAGAACGAAAGTTTTCACGGGGTCGAGATTGGCGGTGTCCAGGGCAGTACAGAACAGAAAGACGACAGCGTACATACGGGCGAAGAGGAGCACTTGGTGGAAGACCGCGTGAAGAAAGCGGGCGAAGAGTTCAATGCTGTAGCACGCTTCTCGGATGCGCGTGTCCCTAGTCAGCCCCCAGCCGCAGCCTTCAAAGCCTGTGCCGGTGAGGTGAAGCATTTATACAGAGTCTAACAGACTTTCGTAATGCGCGGACATCGCGCTGAGGAGACCAGGATGTATGAGGTGTCACTTGTCTCCAGTGTAATTTGAGGAGCACTCGTGCTCTCACCCCAGTCAGCAGGTGACAAGACTATTTGACCCGTTTTTCTTTTTGTTTCAGTGAAGGGGCCCCAGACAGAGACACTTGCTTTGCGTCACCGATGCCCTCGCGGCTAACCAGGTGATGTGCGTTTTTCAGATGGAAACCATTGGTTCGGTCCTTGTATTTGAGTCCAGTTACTTCGCAGATGCTAGGGCTCAGGGTGTGCAGGATTCACGGCGTCTGTCAGCGTCTTTTCCGTGAGGCAAGTTATTTCTCCTCTAGTGAGCCAGCGAGATTGGTTTTGCGCTTGTAGTTGGTCGAGAGTTCTCCGTAATGGTCTCAATCACGTATATTGTTAAGGTGCCGCTTCAAACCTCAGTGGTCTTTGGACCGGCGTCTCCGATCTGTTTCTGTGGTCTTCAGATGATGTTCTGCTGAATAGCCTACACCAGCTACTTGCGGAGCATGCTATCTGGCTGCGGGGATCTCTGGATGCCCGGTTGCCAGAAGATTTCACAGCCTGGAGAAAGAAACCTGCGTACGCAAAAACCTGCTTTTTATTTATGGGTGAGTGGGAGGGGAGGGGATCTTCCAGGAAAAGAAGCGCCGACGAAGTGTGCATCCCAAGGGTATCGCTCACTGAAGCGGAGAACGTGAATTAACATTGCTGGGGAGGGAGACTGGCTCAGCCGAGCAGCCGTATCACACTTGGCGTCGTCACCTAGTTTCAGGCTCTCTCGAGTTCCGTGCTTTGTACAGTTCCCTCTCTGCAGGAGACAGCAGTAAAGAACCCGCCTCACCTCCGAGGTTCAGCGCTCAACGCAGCTTAGCAAAGGGACCTATGTGCCCCCTCACGGTCAAAGGCAGATCCGGTAGTCTACTTTCCATTGAACCTGCAGTCATACGGTGGGTCGTAGTGCGCATATCAGTTCAGCGACTGTGGATATTTTTGACGCAGACGGTCCGTGGCGCGGCTGTCTTTGCAAGATCGGCTATGACCCTCGGCAACATCCGGAAAGCAGGTTTTCCCAGGTACGCCAAGCAACGAGGAATTGTTGTCCCGTGTGCGGCAGCGGTGCGACTGAAAAGTGGATAAGGCTTTCCGCAACTCGTGACCGGTCTGAGGCCTAAAGTGAGTACCGGGGGGAGAGCGGGCGTTTGAAGAGCCATCAATAACGGCGTGTAGTGTAGGGGGTGTCACAGCGTGTTCTTTGCTCCCTCGTGTTGAAGCTTACTAGCTGAGCGGACTACAGGATTAGACGTATAGCTGCGCGGGTTACAGAGCACCTTCGTGTCTACGCGGCTATGCACAGACAATCGATTTCCGAGATCCGTACTTCCGGAACACAAGCTGGCGGCGGATCAGTGCTAGACAGGCGGGATGCTCGCCACTCGGTGGCCTAACCGATTCCGATCCTCACTCTTCGGCGGGCTCCGGCCTTTCATCCACTTTTAGTTCCTCTGCGAAAGCAGCTCAACTCGAGCAGCAGTTCCTTGTTCCCCCGTCACGCCCGTCGGTTATTTACCAGTTTCGGGAGATACAAGATGAGGCCGTGCAAAAGCTGCTAAGAGATGCGCCAATGCTTCCAACACCCTGCAAAGAAACAGGTAAACCGCGATACAAACAGGAATGCGCCAGGGAGATGCTTCCGCTGCACTCGCTGTCTGTGTGGAAGCATTGCGGGACAGGAGACTTCCACTCTCGCTATGAGTCACCGAGTGAGTGATCAGAATGGCTGGCACGGCTGCTGCGGTTTCTGCCGTGCCGGAGCCGCGAGTGCCTGGCTGCGCAGTCCCTTCTGCTTTCGTAGCGTACGCAGTCGAACCATCTCTGCTCGTCAGCGGAGACGGCTGCTTGGCAGGCGAGAGAATGTCAGGAGATTAGAAACACCTGCAAAACAGGGTTCGGTAGACCTGCCGCCGTGGGTTGGGAACACTTCAAGACCCCCGTATTCAGCTTCTGTGTGGTAGCGCTGTTTCCTGAATGTGCTGAAGGGACTGGTCGTCGTAGGCGCAACCGAAGAAACTCATGTAACACGTGAAGAGGTTTGTCGCTTGACACTGGAACGTTCTCGGTTTGCATCACTACTCAGGTACTGTGCTAGGTGAACTAGAGGGAAGAGAGAGAGTGGGCTGGGGAGAGGCCAGGTTTGAGCACCACAGAGCGAAGCGTGAAGCTGCGAGGGAATACGCGCTGCCCTCGACTGTATTCCCTCGGTGTACTATAGCTAGTCGACCACTCTTGTTCCGTTAAAAAGCAAGACTGCTCCCGGGTCTGATTCTCACATCCTCTGTCCGTTCCGTCGCTCAGGAAGTAGTGCGGGACAAGTACCGTCTGGGGGTGGCAGCTCGAGGTGCAACTTCCAACTGGCTGCCTTCGACTCTGTTTGACCCCTGTACAGGCTGGTTTTCGGCAGCGACGATGAGGACGTTGCGAGAGCTTTTGGCGATGAAGAGTCAGCGTATGAGAGAGAGCAGGGGCGAAATCCCCTGTTAATTGAACCAGCCGGTGGTCCCGGATGTGCAGGCTGTGTTCGAATGCCCGCCGACATGTTGCCTCTTGACGCAGGCTGCAGCCAGACCGGTAGAATCAATCTGTGATTCGCCCAGGATTGTCTGGAAAATCATGCTAAGTTCATGAGCTGTTGTGTGTGGGGGTGGACCGGGGGCCCAATGTAAGACTTGAATTTTCGTTGGCCGCACTGCGCAGCTTAGATAACTGAAATTCCAATAATGACGCGCGGAGTGCTTCGACTGGGTCCGCCGCTCACGTTGCAAATGGATTTTTGCATGCTTTGCCTTCTGTGACACTCGCCGGACAGTAACACGTGGACAGCCGTTTCCGATGTGAGCTTTCCTGGACTGAGGGACGCAAAGACGACGACAGTTCTGTTTCACTGTGGTTCGGAAGCTTTCCAGTGCGGTTGAGCGGGCTCATGCAGACAGCATGAACATATGTGCTACAGCCAACCAAGGCAGAGCTTAGTTTTTGTGGCTCCTGAAGGCTGTCAGAGTCACGAAGTGGCGAGTGCTGGTTTTTGCAGTGTTACGTAGCAAAGCGTCTGTAAGTGTCTGTGTGTTGCGCGCGCGGGAGGTCAAAGGCGGGCTGTGCAAGAAGGGGAGCAACGGCATCTCTTCACCTGGTCTCTTGCGCAGAACCGTTTCAGGAATGGCCACACTCTTTCACCAGGCCGGGCACGTTCCCGGCCACCGAGTGATAGGGTCTGTGATTAATACGAAGAGAAGACGAGCCCCCGCCTCCTCGTATCAAGACTGTAACAGTGCTGTATGGTTTGGTCTTCCAGGGACTGATGTTAGCGAGATCGGCGGCGCCGCCGAACAACGAACACAGCTTAACTGTGATAGAAACGGGGGAGGTGCTACCATGCGGACAGCTAGAAGGAGGCTTTGCTACAGTCTCCTTCTAACTGTCCTCCCCCTTCTATGAGAGTTCATGCTTTATCACTCGGGGTGAGCTGTTCTCTGTCTTTCCTGTTTCCTTTGTGGTTCATGTCGCCGTTTCTCTCCTAGTCTCGTCCAGCCCTCTGATGAGCTAGGGCGCACTACAAGGGCATCCGTGTAATACTTGCCAGATTCGCTCCGGTGCTTTGGCTACCTGCTGCGCGACCAGAGGCAACCCACCGAAATTCAGAATGGAAGTGGGGGTTGATTAGAAGATCGGTCTTCTTCACCCGATATAAGTTTGGCGTTTTTTGGCCCGCCGTTGCTTACAACTTCGGAAGCTATCCCAGCTGATAAAGATTTTTACGCAAACTAGAGCAATACCATTGCGTTTCGCAACGTATATAAGTGGCTCCGGCCACCTGGTTCAAGAGAGAGGAATGAGACTTTGTAACGAAAAAGAGGAGGAGCAGCACCAACAGCCCGATGTCACACATAAGGCTGGACGGAGGACCACAGGCGGCCGATCCCCGCCAAGACAGCAGCGTTCTCAAAGGGAAAGACAAGCCCGACGGAGAGACTTAACGTCGTGCAAAGGCGAAGGCTTGGGCCTGCAAACCGGAAAGGTTGCACAGACCATATCGGTCTGACTTAGATGTGCATCAGTGATTCACAGGAGAGATGTAATGAGTTGCTCAGCGAGAAAAGGGACTGCAATAAGTCTGGTTGGCATGGCAGGACGGGTCAGTGCCCCACCGAGCTGCGGAGTTACTTTCAGAACAGTTCTGGCCGCAAACGAACAACGAGGAAGATGACTACCTGTGAGACGAGGAGATGGTCCAATCCTGATTGACTGGGCGTGGCAGCTGACACGAGAAGACAAGTTCGGTAGTGAAACGGGTGTGAGCGAGTTTCCTTGGTCGACGATGAAGACAAAAGGAGAAGCGTCCCTAACACGGACAGACGGAACGCCAACGACAGACAGGAAGCACTCCCTGCTCTCCTACATTGTGGAAGAGAGGAGGAAGTCCGAAAGTTGATCATGAAGACTGAACAAAGCGTCGAAGAGCAACACAGAGAAGACCTACCCCAATATGCACGGAGCGGTTCCTCGCTGTTGAGGGGCCACTTGGTGCTGTCGTGTATAGTGCTGAAAAGATCATGGAAGAGAGCGCAATCGCACTGGGGGAAGTCCTGCCCACGCGACAACTATCTTTGCTTTTAAAACTACGAGAAAGAACGGATGAGCATGTGTGCTATACCGTGCGCCGTCCCCAGCTAGTCCCGTCCGGACGACTCTGTCGGAGCTTCAAGAGTGTTGCCGCAGAAAGCGTGGAGGTGGTTGATGTATAGGCTGACTAGTGACATAGTAGATGAGAGACACTGAGCTAGGCCAACCTTCGTCTGAACCGCTCTTCGGTTCAGCGGATGTCCGGCCGAGGTTTCGCAGGATTTTTCGTCAACCCTCGGGGGGTTCATGTCACAAGCGAAGTGGAAGCAGAAGGGGAAACCCTGGTGCCACCCCCTTGTGACGTACCGCCCGATTATCGGACGGTTCCACGAGAGGTCTTCTCTCGTGCCAACGGTGTTTCTTCGATTAACCCTTATGACTACTTCAAGTAATACTATAAAAACCGCTTCGATTCCATTCATGGCCTAAGCACTGGAGGTAACCCAATGCCGTAGCGCCCAGCCAAAGTGCTTCACCTTCGTAGCCACGTGAAAACACCGGGACCAAGAGGCGTACATCGGTTCGCGGCGACAGCTCCCGGAGGCCGTGGACGCGAAGATCAGTCGCTCGCCGCGGTCAAAGCCCACACCGAACCGAACTCGGAAACCGTGAAACACGTTAAAGACACTCGCCCGACACGTCACAAGTGTCGACGCTCCCTCAAGCACTCGTTAAGTCCCGCCGTTAACACTCCGGACACATCCCAAAGTGCCGGAAACTCTTTGCCCAACCCGCAGGTCCACCCCAGACACATCCCTAAGTGCCACGGTACCGCAGGTGGCGTCTCCACAAACACGTCCCAAAGCGTCTGTGGATTGAAACGGCGGTTCAGTATCGAAAAAGAGTCAAAAGGCTTCACCCGCTGAAACAAGAATCTCAACCAACCGATCCGGCACCTTACTGCGTGTCAGAGCAGCGCTCTGCCTCTTGAATATTTTTTTCAAACCAGCTCTAAGAAAGAATAAGCATCGTCCAGTTGAGTTAAAGATAGCGGTCTGTGTAGGATACCTCTAGAGTCAACGGAGGAGAATAAGGAAGAGTTAGTGTGACCGTTCTGCGTTTCATGAAGTGAAGATTTGTTTTGCCTGTCTTAAGGAAGGAACAAAAAGGTAGATCGAATCAGTTTAGAAAGGGGGAGATGGACAGTAGATTTGAAGATTATCAGAGCAATGGGCGAACAGGGTTTTGAAGGAGGTAGTGTGTTTTTTCCGCAATCGTGTTATTTTCCAGTCTAACGCCTTTCGTAGTAACCTCGGACGTCCAATCTGATCTAAGGCACACCTCGTCGTCACTGACCGACGGTGTCTACTTTTTAGCTGGCCGAAACCAAGGGGGGGAGAGAGAAAAGAGACAAGGAAAGGACGAGGATGTGAAAAAGAGTGAAAGAAAAAAGAGGGGAAGGAATTTTTCCGCTCGTTTCGCGAAGAAGTTTCTCCAACCCTACAAACAGTCACGAAGAAGGTTGGCCCAGCAGGGGGATTCAGGGTCAAACCTGATCGGAGAAAGTGGGGTTCCGTGCCTTTATTTCGCCCGTGTGAGAGCGGTTTTAAAATCCGGAGTAGTGTGTGTAGTGCGTGAATTCGAAAGAACTCCAGAATTTGGAGGACGTGATATGAGGTGTGAAATATATGCAAAGTTCTCTTGTTAGTTCGGTGTCGAGAGTTGAGGAAGGTCCCGTGCGCGTACCATACCAAGCTATCAACCTATCGCCCGTTTTTTTATCTGAATCTGCTAAGTGAAGAACCAATCCTTGGGAGGAGCCCCAGCGAGGGGGAGGAAGGCTGGCCGAATGTCTGACCGCCAGGGAACGGGAATGACAACCCACCACAGTCTCGCGTCCGTTTCAGATCCAGGAGACTCACCACCTCCTCGCCAGCTTACGGTTGCCGAACACCTTACCAACCTACGGGTTAGGTCCTAGGCGGCTTGTTCGTACCACGGGTTTCGATCCCTT
>NW_027160383.1:10919-12206 GCF_002600585.1 Cystoisospora suis
AGGTTCTGTTCAAGTAGTAGGGTGTCAGAGTTTTGACTCTGCCCCATGCTTATAACTACCTAAACACATCTAGTAGTACCTACTAGGGACCGAGAGAAGACCTATAAAGAAGAGAAGGGAGCTTGGTAGATGTGGTAGTAATATAAAGGAGAGATAAAAGGGAGTCAGACTGTCGTAAACCTTTAGACGCGTGTAACAAAGTCAATAGTGGGGATAACTAATGACCTAAAGTGGTTGAGAGATGCTATAGAAACCTATAATAACGCGGGGGGAAATTGTGAATTGAAAGTCAAGAGCGATCAGAGATTAGACAATACGAGGAGTGGAGCGTGTAACCGGGTAGTCGGTAGAAGAAAAGGGAAAAGGGAGCCTAACCGATCCGCACTAGCTAGTTAGGAGCCGTGTGCCCTTAGCCGACCGAGGGAGACGGTGTGTGCAAGCGTGATCGGAGCGACGTCGAGCGCTCCAAGGCCGGCCGTGTCTAATTCCCGAGAGGGAGAACAAAGGGAGGTATTGAAATAACCAGTGAAAAAAAAGGGGGAGAAGGGACAAGGAGAAGAAGAGAAAGAGAGGAAGGAGGAGATGACAGAGGGAGATCCTTTTTTTTTGGGTAGGGGAGATCTTTGTTCCCGAGGGAGAGATCTTTCTTTCCGGGGAATGAGTGCTGTGTGAGAACTCCAAGCAGATTGAGTCTGTGTCTTGAGTGAAAGGACCCAGGGACGACCCTGTGTGTAGCCTTAGTGTGACTGAGGACCGTTCCTCGAGTCTATCTTCTCCTTTTTATTGAGTTTTCTTCTTTTCGTGAGCAAGGAGAGTCGTGACTGGAGAAGGGAGTTATTCGGTGACGTGTGAAGCCTTCCGTGAAATAGTGGCAATCCGGACTGACTAGTCTGTGCGTCTGTGACTAACGAGTGTAGTGTGAAACTGAACGGACTCGTGAGACGTTGGTGATCAAGAGGCTTATTCTCATTTTGGTTGGCCCTAACGAAAGCTTCGTTGAAGGAGTGTAGCGTTTGTCTTTCGAGAGTCCAAGTGTAGGAAGACGTAGAATCTCCGAGGCTGGGGAGTATCCTTTCAAACTGGTAGACTCGGGAAGTCTTCAGAGATAGAGGAGTCGTTCGGAAACCGGAATAATCACGGTCCGAGACCATGAATGGTAGAGCGAGTCAAAGTAGGAACGTCCAGAAGGAGACATCTTCCTTTTTTGCTCCGAACCCAGTTAGACTACTCTAGTTGCCGTGGTCAGTGATCTGTGGTGCTCTTTACTTCCACCACAGCCACGGTTGC
>NW_027160383.1:12559-12751 GCF_002600585.1 Cystoisospora suis
TGTGTTGAAGGCAGCTGTCGGGAAGTCCGAAGGAGTGGAAAGAAAAAGGAAAGACAATGGAACCCACTGGGTTAGGGGGAGAAGTCAAGAGGGACTTGCCAGAAGACCCCAAGGACAGAGACAGAATGTTTGGAGGAATTTCAAGTGAGACTGACAGGATGGAGGAGGTAGCGTGTAATGATTCTAGGGGTG
>NW_027160384.1:0-333 GCF_002600585.1 Cystoisospora suis
GGCTCCCCGAGAGTTGGTAAACGGGTCCCGTTACGAGTGAGTGTAGTCGTGGAGACAGAACGAGTAAGTTCATCCTCGGACCCATCCTGTAATCTGTGACACCATAGGAAAGTGCGATATCTTCAACCATACTTTCTCCCCAATTTGAAAGTCCACTGAGATCTTCGATCGGTCAAGTGCCTTGAGACGGAAAAGAAGCGCCCAAGACGTAGTGTGACAAGTCTTAAGGGGGACTCATTGGGAAAGAAGGGAAAGGTTTATCTCTTCTCCCCCTCTTATTTCTTTCTGTTGTTTGGGGAATTCACCCTGAGTGATATTCGTCGGTCGTTTCTT
>NW_027160385.1:0-1078 GCF_002600585.1 Cystoisospora suis
AAACACACCAAGGCCCAGAGAAGGCCAGGAAACTCAACGCGGGAATTTCTCCCGCCTTAGAAGCAGCATGCATCGGGCGCCGCAAGACAACGGGCGTGACGCACGAAAAACAGGAGGCGGCCGGGTAGGGCAAAATAAAAGCCTTCCACACAAATTAGGCATCTGGATAGCAAAAGACATTTGCTAACCACTCAGCCCTAGCAAACACGAAAAGATGTGCAGTCTGCGTGAAGCAGTCGGTGTTGCTTCGTGAAAAAAACTCGCTCCCGGTAAACATGATTGTGGTGAATAAATGGCTTTTAGGGAAACCTAACGTTTTGGCCAATTTAGAGCCAAGAAGGGACGACAAGGGAGGTCGAGGATCGTCCGAGCTGTTTTGGAGGGGCTGCAGCACGAACGGCCGGGACCCGAGCTCTCCCACGCGCGGCTGGCCCAGCCCCGCATACACGCCGCCGGCGCGCCCCCGAAGTCAGGAAGGCCAGAAAGCGCTTGAAACGGCCAGGCACGGCTGCTTTAGGACGCTGGGTAGATGGGGGGGACTACGAGGAGTGCGTCGGTCCAGGCAGTTAGTGCAGGGAGCTCCTGGACGGGAAGATCGGATGTTGGCCGCCCGGGCCCATAGAGCCCCGTAGGCACGGAAAGAGCGGCCGACCGCAGGGAACATCCCTGCGAGTTAAAGAGAGGTCTGGAGAGCTACTGTCAGGATTTAACAATCTTGCCTCGATCGCCACAAAATAGTGCCCCATTATTACCTAAATAGCGATTGTAGACCGTATGAAGCTTGGAGGACCACACGCGATCTGCCTAGAATCAAGATACGCAACGACGCAGCAGTAGAAGGAGGAAACCTCGTAACCCCGCGACAACAGCAATCAATTCTAAGCGCCAAGAGCTCTATACCACAAGAGCACCAAAGTCACAGAACGGAAACCAACTTCAGGAGATCAACGCACATCGACCGCAAAGGCCGACAAAACGACAGGCCAAGCAGACGAATCCCTCAGCGACGGAGAGTGGCCACACCACGCTCCCCTCAACCTAACTGTGATAAGACGGGGTTTGGGGAAGTTCGGGCGAC
>NW_027160386.1:0-253 GCF_002600585.1 Cystoisospora suis
TTGTTGTGCAGCGGGCACCACAAGGTTTTGTCCCGTTCCACCGTCCCATGAGAGTTCTCCAGCCTTTTAACTACATCGAGAAATGTGGTTCACTTGCAGGAAACTGGTTCCTCGATTACTCAGTTCCGCACTGGCATGTGTAGCGCCTTCATCACACGGGGTCCGCTCCCGCCGGGTCGAGGTCCTGACTGTCCGGCTGCGAGCGCGTCGACGTCTTCCCTCATCCGTAATATGCTGCGCGGTAGTGGGTGTA
>NW_027160387.1:0-292 GCF_002600585.1 Cystoisospora suis
ATGGGAAGGTGCTGGCTCTAACCATTTTCCGCCCCTTTGCCTCTCATGCTGGGGCGCGGGTTGCGCGGCCGGCTCGTTCGCCGCTCTGCTCGGCTTTACTAGGTTGTAAACTTAGTGCTGCTTTCTTTTCTTTTGCGTCTAGAGTACTTAAAAGACCTTTTCCTTTTCATTTGCTTCTATTAGGCTCCTCTAGGAGCCGCTTCACCTAACTTCCGGCCTTCCTGGGCCATCGTACTAGCGTGGGCCAGCGCGCTAGTCGTGCAACGCGCTGGGGGCTAAGGTTGGTTTTGCG
>NW_027160388.1:0-950 GCF_002600585.1 Cystoisospora suis
CGATGCTGAACGGTTCGAGACAGGCACATTCTCCTACGACTTCCGGAATCCGATGAGATGTTGCCAACACGTTGGGTTGCGTGGCTGCTCTGAGCACAATACAAGAATGCATGGTATGAGCTTTCCCACGATCTTGCACTCCGCCTGTGAAAAAAGCAAGCTACACATTACGCAGGGCATCACTGCCTTCCCGCAAGCACCGAGTGGCCTTCCATCGTTAGGAGTGGTGTACAAAGGAATAACTTTTTTTGTAGCTGGGAAGTTACCTTAGTACCAGCAATGCGCCGCTTTAACTTGCCACGCGTAGGTCATGGTTTGTATTCAGTGCTGCCTCAGGTCACCAAAACAGCCAGGCCATCTCTTCAGGGCCCGCACTCGCCATAAGAACCATTCTCGACCTACTGTCACAGCTCCCCTTCCGTTCATCGCCTCGTCCAGACGTTTACTAGCTCAGACACTAACTCGGGGGGAACCGCTTTGATCACAAATATGCGATGCATGCAACAGCGCCCTAATGTGTCGTCCCCGCTCAGTTTTCTGAGACAAAGTCCGTGTTGGTTGCCTGGTAGTTAGGACTCGTAAGATGTGTCTGGCTGACAAATGGTGAAAGCCAGAGAAAAGGAGCCCAGTGTGTTCGATACCTTCTTTGTTCTCCCGTAGCACATTCAAGGCCCTTCTGACCTCTGGCTCAATGACGGAGTCGGATTGTCGTACAACNNAGCCGTGTTGACTGATCTGCACTCTCGGGCGAAGGCTGGTCACAAGCGAAGGCCCGACCTTGTTTTTCTCGTTTCTACATGCAGCTGCAACCATGTTCATATTTTTGAAGTACTGGCTTGGTACGACGACACCTAGGGCAAACAATAAAACGGTCATACGTATAACAACTGAGCTGCGAGTAGGAGCGCAGATGCGCTCTGAAATATCAGAGGCCCATCCCGTACTACACG
>NW_027160389.1:0-213 GCF_002600585.1 Cystoisospora suis
CCTGTGGTTCACAATAGCATCCACGATGAATTCGCGGTTGCGCTCCGGTGCTTGCCTTGCTCCTGGTCTCCGGAGATGATGCGGTTCTGCCGTAACTGGGGACAATAGAGAGACATGGAACACTGGATGGATGAGCCACGATGCTGGCAAGTCCAATTTGACTGCATTTTCGCCTACTAGCTCGAGAATCTTGAAGGGTCCGCGGAAGCGATG
>NW_027160390.1:0-221 GCF_002600585.1 Cystoisospora suis
TCTCACTCCCCCAGGCAGTCCTCAGTCTGAGGCGCCCCTCTCCGTCTCTGCAGGCCTCCTCAAGGTTGTCCTCGCTAACCGTACTCGGTGCTTCGGCTGAAACCTCTTCCTTCTCGCGATGCCCTCTGCTTGCTACTCTGGGCACATGTGTTGTGTCCGGGGTAATCCGGGTCTAGCTCCCTCTTGGTGCTTCCCGGTGGTTAGGCTGCTCTAGCGGCCCT
>NW_027160391.1:0-416 GCF_002600585.1 Cystoisospora suis
AGGAAGAGCCTTACCTCTTCTTTCCTTTTGGTTGGACAGCTTTTGATGAGTTATGTGACTATAGCGACCAAGAAAAAAGTGGTTAAGTTGATAAAGAGAAGCAGTCAAGAATCGCTCTTCCTCTGCTTGTTCTTCTCTTTGTCTTCGCTCTTTTTCTTCGACATGATCGTCATCGAGGTTTGTGTGAAAATCTCTCAAAGTTCTGCTTCTCATTGTTTCTCTCATTCTTCTCGCTCGCGTGATAAGCATGGAGAGACTTTAGATAGATCTTCACTCTCAAAATGTATTGCCTCACACTCGGATACACTTCATATATGCAAGCATATACATTCATATAGACACGTCTATCTGCAGCTGTACCCAGATATACGTTTACACTCGTGTTCACGTGTCTCTCTAGCCTTAATTTATCTCTC
>NW_027160391.1:783-1043 GCF_002600585.1 Cystoisospora suis
CAAGTCTAGACTTAGAAGAAAACTCTCTCACTTACAAAACGTAAGACACACACACACAGTATAGACAAACAGTAACTACATATCCACACAATGCATAGATCTGTCCATATATAGATCCACACATATATGGATATATGTACATATATTGCATATCCAGAGAATTTCGCGTTTACAGGTGGACTGAAGAACGAACGTTAAGATGACAAGAGTCTTTTTGATCCAAGAAAATACACACACAAAGAGAGAGAAAGAGATAAAGA
>NW_027160391.1:1136-6410 GCF_002600585.1 Cystoisospora suis
ATAGAGAGAAAGAGAGATAGAGAGTTAAAGAGGAGAGAGGAGGAGATATCACTACAAACAGAAGGAAAGAAAAAGAAGAAAATCCTCTGAGTCGAAAGAGGAAGACGACCTCATCATTTGGTCGATTCGTCTTAGATCTCCATTCTTCAGACAGGAGAACAGGGTGCTGAAATCTCTACAGATACACTTGAGTTAGAACCACAAGTAATCTTCCTTCTCTCCTCTTTCTCTTCTCCTTCTTGTCTTCATCTGTTTTATTCTCTCCTCATGAAAAGGCAACTCTCAATCTCGATTCTCAAAACATCTAAGCATTCACCTCTCTTCTCCCCAATCTTCAGGTGTATGTACATACACCCCAGTCCAGAGCTACCTCAACATACACCACACGAGAAGATAACAAACTGTATGCAAGCGCAATCAAGTGAGACCTTCTCTCGTTCCTCTCTTCTTCACTATCTATTAATGAAGAGAAAGAGACGGACTGTTCTTTCTCCTACAAAACACTATTCTCTCTTTCTTCTTCTTCTTTCATTGTAGAAGTGTCTTCTCGACTGCATTCTTCCCTATGAAGATCATTGTGTGTGCGGTTCTCGCTCTTTCTCCTCCTTCTCTTTCTTTGCCTTTAGGCGGCCGGAGAAAGAACGTCTGGCGAGAGGAAGGCTGTCTAGGAGGGAATGGATCTGCACCGCTTGCCTTCGTTCGAAGATGATTAGAAGAAAAAGAGCCTTTTTTCTTTCTATCTTTTCTTGTAGTCTTTTCAAGAGAAGAACGAGGAAGAGGAGGAGGAGAAAGAATAAGAAGGGATTTCTTCTTGCCTTCCGTCGAGTCCGTTTTCACCGATAGATCTTCTCTTCTTTTCACATGAAAAGAATTCTCACTCTGATCTTTCTCTTCTTCTTCTTCTTCCTCTTTTCCTGCTCTAGAGAGAAGATGAAGTGCTTCTTCCTCTTCTTTTCTTCTTCCTTCCTTTTCCTCTCTGTTAGGGTCTTTGTTAACGCCTGTGTTTCTCTGCTTCTTCAGGAGTCGATGATAGTAGTGAGGTAAGAGACTAGCCCACTTCTTTCTCTCTTCTTCTCGAGCATCCCTATCTCTCTCAAAAGATTTCGATAAGGAAATCTCTTCTCTTCTTTCTTCTCGACCATCTCCTTCTTCCTTGCCACCCTTTTCTAACGAGGAAGTTATTCTCTCAACGTGTTCTCTTGAAGCAGAAGAAGACGAGAAAGAAGAAGAAGAAGACGAAGAAGAGAAAGAAGAAGAGGAAGAAGAAGAAGAAGGAGAAACACATCTGCTGCTAGAGCGGGAGGTTCTCGGGCTACAAGAGCTTCCTCGTACAGTCTCTTTCTCGTCTTCATCGAAACTGCTCTCTTCTTCTTCTTTCTCCTTTCCGTTTCCTTGTTCTTCTCTTCGTTTATCTAACCTCTCTGTTCTTTCTCTTTCTTCTTCTTCTTTTCCTTCCTTTCTCTGGAAAACAAGACCGTCAGCTTTGTCGATGACGGGTCTGTCTCCTTCATTATGTAGTAGATATCTCTTAGCTGCACTTGCATGCGAAGATGAAGCTGAAGAAAGAAGAGAATTGTCTATAGTCTTCGCCTCTCTTTCTTGCCTCTCTTTCATCTTCTCATCTATCACGCCATTCACTCTGTCTAAAGAAGAAGAAGACATTAACCTTCTTCTTTCTGTATGTAGGATCTTCTCTTCGTTCTTCTTTCTTTCCTCTCTTTCATCTAGCAGATAGTCTATCTTCTCCCTTTCTGAACCTCTCCGAGTTAAAGAAGAAGAAGAGAAGAAAGAGAAGTCTGTCTTCCCTTCAGACGGGCCTTTCTCTTCTCCTCTCTTCCTAGATGAAGATGAGAGGTCTGCAAGAGATCTTTCCGAAGAAGAAGAAGACGAAGGCGGGGGAGAAGAAAGACGAAGAGAAGAAGAAGGAGAGATATGAGAAAGACATAAAATCTCTCCATAACTCTTGCTTGGATCAGACGTATCTCTAGTGTAAGGGGATGAATAAAATGCTGAAGAGAGCGATGCTGAAGAAGAAGAGGAAGAAGATGACGAAAAGAGAGAGAGAGAAAGAGACGAAGAAGAAGAAGAGGAAAACGAAGAAGAAGAATCTGACGGTGGTCTATGAGACACGCAGCGGTGAGTATGTGTATCTGTTGTATTTGAAAGAGGCTCTTTTCTTGAAGGATCTACAGACATCTGTTTAGAAGGAGAGTGAGGAGAAGAAGAAGAAGAAAGGGAGAGAGAAGAGAAAGGAGGAAGATTAGGAAGAGAACCTTCCTTGTTTTTCTTATTTTCTTTGTCTCTGTCTTCTATGATACCCCCATATCTCGAAGTATACCTATCTTCATCTTCTCTCTTCTTCTCTTTCTCCTTCGGTCCATCTCTACTTTCCTTTTCCCCTTCGACAGAAGAAAGACATGTCTCTTCTCCTTCTTCTTCGTCGCCAAGTCTTGATCTTCTTCTTCTTTCTCTCAGTGTACTCGCAGACAAGAGACCTCTAGAAGGTCTACTACTCGAAGCATGACCTTCCACGTTAAGCTCTTCCTCCTCCTCTTCTCTCCGTTCGTCTTCTTCTCCGCAGCATACACCAGAAGAGTTATTCTTCTCTTCTTTCTCTCCCTCTCTATCTTGCCCTTCATTCTTCTTCTTCTTCGTGCTGTTTCTAATCATGTTCCTCCCGCTCTCCTCTTCCCGACTTTTTATTCTTCTCTCCTCATCTTCACCTTCTTTACAAACTTCCTCTTCTTCTTCTTCTCCTTCTTTCGCATTCCTTCTTCTTCCTAGACTTGAGAGATCTCTCTTCATACCTCTCAGTATTTCTTCTCTTTCTTCTCCTGGGGGATCTATCGCACGTAATGCATTTGACTCTAGCTGGTCCTTCTTCTTCGGTGTCTTCTTTTCAAGGCTTTTCGAAGGAGAAGAAGAAGAAGAGAGAAAGTGAGCGATGAAGACAGGCAACTCACTGACAACTTTTCTATGAAAACTGCTTTCTTTCTGATACTTGGGATGTTCTCTCACGTCTTGATAGAAAGAAGATGAACAGGAGACAGAGGGAGAAGAAGAGAAAGAAGGAGGAGGAGAAGAAGAAAGATCGTGAGATCTTTGATTGTTCAAGGGAGAGAGAGAGGATAGAAGAAGAGAGGAGTATCTTCGATTTAGAATAATCGACTTCTCAGGTGTCATAGGATGAGGGTTAACTTCTCTTTCCTTCTGCATTTCTTTCTCTTCCTTTCTTTTTAAGGACTTCGAGCCACTCCCTTCTTCTTCTTCTTGTCTGGAGTTTTGATGGTTGGAAAGGAGCGTTTTCGCAGAGACAAAAGAGACCTTATTTCTACCTCGATTCTTTGCGTTTCTTTCTCCTTCTCTTTCAGACAGGAGAGATCTCGAGGCACTTTCCTGCTTCTTCTTCTTTTCATGGAGAAGAGAATGCAGAGAATTCTCCTGAGAGAGAGAAGATGAAAAGTGTGAAGGAGAAGAGGGAGATGCAAGATGACCTCCTGCCGAAGGAAAGAAAGAAGAAGAAAGAGCCGAAGAAGAGAAGGATGACGAAGAAGAGAAGGAAGAAGAAGGCGTAGACGACGACGAAGAAGACGAATAAGAAAGGGTCGGAAAGAAAGAAGATGAAAGACTTAGAGAAGAAGAAGAAGATTGATGAGAGGATGGCTTCTTCACTGTCAATCTCATATGACGGGCACATTCTTCTTCTTCTCCTCTTTTGTCATTCTTCTCTTCTTCTTTCTCTTCTCTTCTGCCTGTCTGGTCTCCACTAAGTATAAGATCTAATTCTTCATCTATATCAAACAAGGGCTCTTCATCCCTACAAGACTCTCTCGTCTCCACACTTCTCGTCGCCGTCATCTTCTCATTCTTCTCCTTCTCTCTTTCTCGCAACTCTTCTTCTTCTTCGTTATGTGTCTTTTTCGTATTTATCTCACTGCTTTCTTCTTCTTTGTCTTCTTTTCTTCTTCTTCTTTCGCCATGGTGTCTACTTCTCCTTCTCTCTTCTTGTGTAGGAGAATCTTCTACTTCCGCGTCGTTCACGCAGATCAACGAAGATGCGATACAACTCTTCTCTTTCTCTTTCTCTTCTTCTTCTCTTGTTCTTTTTCTTCTTCTTCTCTCCTTCGCTTCATTTTCATCATCTGAAATAATCTCGGGCGCGGGAAAGACACCTGAGGTGTCTTCTCTCATAGCTTCTTTTTTCTTTTCTTCTTCTTTCTTTCTTCCTTCTCCTCTTCCTCTCCTCTCGTCATCATCTCTGTCTGATACACTCCAAGTTCGCCTACTACTACTGCTACTACTAGAGCCGACAAGTATCAAAGGAGAAGAACAAGAGGAAGAAGAGGAAGAGGAAGAAGAAGAGGAAGAAGAAGAGGCATTGAGTGGTATTCTCTCTGTATGTTTCTTTTCTCTGAAGAAAACGTCGGCTTCTTCTCTTTCTTCTTCTTCTTCTGTCATCCTAAGTGGATTTTTATGGAGACCTTTTGTCAGCTCTCTTTCTTTCTCCTTCCTCCTTTCTTCTGACGTATACCTTTCTCTTCTCTCTGTTGTTGCTGTATGTACACCCGAAGACGTAGTAGTAGTAGAAGTGTATGGACTAGAACGTTGGCGACGTGGATCTTTTACACCATCCGCTTCTCCCTCTATCTTCTCAAAAGACTTCGATGTATCTCTTCTCTTCTTCTCTCTTAGCTTATCATCATTGTAAGAAGAAGACGACGAAGAGGAAGAAGAGCAAGAAGAAGAGGAAGAGGAAGAGGGCTTTGACGAGGAGAGACGAGCGAGGTCGTCAGATTTCTTAGAAGATGAAGAGGCCGACGGAATTGAAGAGGAAGAAGAACAGGAAGAGGAAGAAGAGGAAGAAGAAGAACAGGAAGAGGAAGAAGAAGAGCTCTTAGATAGTGATAATCGATGGGCTGCGATCGAAAGTTTTCTTTTGAGAAGTAAACTGAAACACGAAAAGAAAGACAAAGATCAAACATAAAATCTCTACGACAGAAAGATGCTATAGAAGACATGCATTACTCGTAAAGATGTCTTAAGGAGGGAAGCGTCCACACCGCACGCACACACTACAGACAACTGCAGACTACTAACTACCTCATACCCAACTACCACATACCACCTACCTTTAGTCTATCTTTAATCTATCTATCTATCTATCTATCTATCTATCTATCTATCTATCTATCTATCTATCTATCTATCTATCTATCTATCTATCTATCTATCTATCTATCTATCTAGCTATCTATCTATCTATCTAGCTATCTG
>NW_027160392.1:0-206 GCF_002600585.1 Cystoisospora suis
CTACAGCCGTCGCCCGAACATTCCCCAAACCCCGTCTTATCACAAAGTGGTGGGCACTGCGAGGAACCACCAGTGCAAATCCTTTTTCTAACGTTTTCGAAAGATAATTCCCTTTTTCTTTCGTTTTTCATGATGGCGCAACGCGAAGAGGAGTTGCGGCGCCAAATTGCAGAGACGGAGCAGGAGGAAGAAGAGCGCCGCATTCG
>NW_027160393.1:0-1909 GCF_002600585.1 Cystoisospora suis
TCAGGTGTATGTACACCCCACCATTGATTAAACAAGATAACAAAAAGAAATTTTTATCTCCTTTAAACACAGAGAAGAGGTTGCCGATAATTATGAGTTACTTGACTAGTTCGATTTTCTCTCCCCGTGTCTGGAGATTCATCTATCAAATCATCTTCTTGACCTTCTCTCGTTAAGAAAAAAAAAACTCATCTTGGAAATATCTACAGATACAGAGAGATACATATATATATAGATGTCTGTATACAGATAGGATAGTTAAGATCTATAAAGCAATCACTGAGGATAGACAAGCGAAAAGAAAGAAAGAAAGAAAAGAGAATGAATGGCAATAGGAGAGGCTAAGGAGTGTTTATTCTCCTTATTCTTTTTGTACACGATGTAGCACGAAACATCCCCACGGGGTCGAGGATCAACAAGATACGCTCGGGTGTCTGTACATACACCTCAAGAGGACGAAGACAACAAGAAGGAGATAATGTTACTACCCCTCTAACCAAAACTTATCGTTTATCTTCTTCATCTTCTTTTTAAGAATGATGAGAAGCTTTCCTTCTTTGTCTAGCTGTCCTTCACGACCTGGGAAAGAAGAAGAAGCAGAAAAGAATCGTTTCTGTCTTAACAAGTCTTCCTTCATTCAGAAGAAGAAGAAGATTGATCTTCTTCTTGGTGGGGTGTCATCTTCTTCTTTTTCTTTGCTGGATCTTCAGGGATGAATCCTCTCTCTTTCCATTCAGCGAATCTATTCAACAAAGAACAAAGAGAAAAGATAAAAAGAAAGAAAGAACGAAAAGTCAAAACTCCATACAGAGGAAAAAGAAGAAGACCGTTTTCTATGATAGATATAGACATGTTTGTATTCGTTGTAAGAGAAGAGAATGTCTGCGTACCTCCAACTCTTGCTGTCCTTCTTCTTCTTGTTCTCTCTGTCTCTCCTTGAGTGTAAAGCATTTTTCTCTATCTCAATGAGCTCCACATGTATATAGAGCTATGTATCACATACAGAGAGAGATCTAAATATAGATATCTATCTACTTACCTGTCTACATACCTCCCTATGTACAGATATAAATATATATACGTATCAATAGCATTCTCCCCCTCAAAGTCTTCAGAGAGACCTACAAATGCTACACCTGTACCTATCTATCTATATATATATATATACATATATATATAGATGTATGCATATAGATATATATATGTGGACTACGGGTGTAAGGAGCGCTCAGTAGATCAAAGCTAGAAGTAAGATAGGAATGCAGAGAGGTAGAAAAGTAGATACATCGGGGATAGACAGCTAGAGAGATCTGTTGTCTTCTCTTGGTTCGTTACTTTCTATGGTCCTTTTCTTACGTAGTGACTCCAAGCTCTCTTTGAAGTTTCTTTTCTTCTTCGTCTTCTTCTCTCGGACTTTCCTTCATCCGTGCTCCTCTTTCTTGTTCATAAGAAGAAGAAGAGCGAGGGAGTAGAGGGCATTGACCGTCTATCCACCATACATGCCCCAGATAACCTACAGAGACAGCCGTTATCCCGACTTGGGCTCTCTTCAAGAGAAAGGAAAGAAAAGAAGACAGAGAGAAGAATCCATGAAAGAGGATGACGAAACACAGAAAGAAGAGGAAGAGTAGAGAAAGAACTAAAAAGTCAAGGAGGAAAAGGTATAGACAGATCCAGAGAGAGAAAGTAAGGGAAGTTCATACAGAGAAGAATACTGTGGAGCGACAGACCATGGATATAGCAATGTACATACACACGTATGAAGATGCAGTATGACTAGATCTATATTATATGTATATCATGTACACGAAAAAACGTGTGTATATTCTGTCGTTATCAATCATGAAGGAAATCCTGACGATAGCCTCATAGAAGATACCCCTACCAAAGCGGAGAGAAGAGAAAGAAG
>NW_027160393.1:2066-3415 GCF_002600585.1 Cystoisospora suis
AGAGAGAGAGAGAATGTGGATGAGAGGATTGGAAGAAGAGAAAGAGGAAAAGAAGAAAGAGGATAAGAAGAAAGAAGAAGTTTCTTGCCGGTTTGACTTACCGTAGGCCCGGTGGGCTGAAGAATGAGGAGATTTCTCAACATGACTGATACACCCCTCAGCATGTCTCTCGCCTTCTTTGTCCAGGGGGATTTCATCCTGAAGGAGTTCCTCTCCTTCTTCTTCTTTCTGCTCTTCTGGCTGTCTCTACTGAAGAGGAACGACTCTCTCTTGTTCTCTCTGTCTAACTCTTTCTTCCTCTTCTCGGATCTCCTCCTAGACTTACTCCTTTCTTAGCTCAAGAGAGAAAACACACGGAAGAAGAAAGAAAAGAAAAGATGAAGATGAAGAAACTGATCTTTCAGTTCATTCACATCAAACGGGAGAATAGACAGATGTAGTCTATGATAAATCTCTGACCTACGACGTTTCTGTCTGTTCTAAATCGATCTTTCATCTGTCTGCTCTGCCTATCGTTCTTTCATGGCTTCAAGTATCGATCTATCTATCTACCTATTCTTGCTCTGTCTGTCCACCCCTCTCCAGTCTTTCTCTGATCTATCTTTCTTTGAACCATTTTCAAGCCTTGTATCTATCTTTATCTATCTATCTTCAATCTATCTATCTATCTTTAATCTATCTATCTTTCTTTCTTCAAGCTAAGTAGTATCTATCTATCTATCTATCTGTAATTAATCTTTCTTTCTTTCTTCAAGCTAAGTAGTATCTATCTGTCTATCTTGTGAACTATCTTCTAATTTCTTTGTCTCTTTTCTTCCATTCTCTCTCACCTTGTCAATAGTCAAGTATCAGGCAAGTCCAAGAGTGGTCGATCTTTGTGAGAAAGTTCATGTTTCTTCATATATGGAAGACAAGGACCTGTGCGTGTGCGTGACTGAAGAGAAAGAAGGTTGAAATAAAAGCCATCCTTACCTCTGATCTTCTTCCTCTTCTCTTACACGGGTTATGCATCATCTTCTTCTTCTTATCATTCTTGCGTTGACTCTATCTCCTTCCAGGAATGGATCGAGAGAGATGCGAGAGAAGAGGAGGAAAAGTGTAGAGAGAAGAAAGAGAAAGCAATGAGGGAAAGGACTGTGAAGAAAGAGTGAGGAGAAAAGGAGAGAAGATTAGAAAGAAAAACAAGGAAGAGGTGTAGGAGAGGAGGGAAAGAGAAGAAGGAAAAAGAACAAGATAACGAGTTGGGAGAATGAAGAAGAAAAAAAGAAAGAAAGAAAGAAAGGAAAGAAAGAAAGAAAGAAAGAGAGGAGTCGTTCATTCACATGCAGGAGAAACTCGGAAAGCCGTAG
>NW_027160393.1:3426-3870 GCF_002600585.1 Cystoisospora suis
GTAGGTAGGAGAGAAGAAATCGAGTAAAAGAAAGAATTGAAGGAGAAGACTAAAAAGCTTTGTCTGTAGACCTTATCATGTTTCTCTTCTCCATACTAGATAGAGAGAGATGTGATGTGGATAGACCTTTGGAAAGAGAAGAAGAATAGAAGGGAGAGAAAAGCCCGATGAGAGTTAGCTAGTAGTTGATGCCTTGTTTTCATTGTGGAGTGTACGTACACCCCGCGGCACTTGTTTTCTTCTCTTGTTTGTATGAGAGAGGAAAGACAGAAAAGAAAAGTTAGAAGAAACGTTTCTCTTCTACTTCCTCTTATCAGTTAATTCTCATATCTCGCCGTGTCGAGCCAGCCTCCTTTTGTCAGCAGTAGATTTATACAAGACAACGGACAGAAAAAGAATGGAAAGACAAAGTTGAGAGAAACTTCTCTGCTTCTTCTTCTTCTT
>NW_027160393.1:4092-8640 GCF_002600585.1 Cystoisospora suis
TACTACCACTACTACGACTACTACTACTACTAATGGTATCATCCACACCATCCCCCAACAATACAGATCTACACCGTAGTAAAGACATACCCCTTCATACATCCACATCCATACAAGCACACGTACATACTTAGGAGTATAAATACATCTCCCAAGACTTGTCTCAGAAGGACCTTTGGAACTTTTTTTTCTCGTCTCCAAGGTTGCGAGTTCATCTCTCCCTTCTTTGACGTACATCACTATGACTGCTGTGTCTCTTTCTAGATATATATGTACATATACGTATAGCTCGTGTATACAGGAAATGAAGAGACACTCCTTCTTTGTTAAAAGACGAACGTCTGTCTTGAAAGCAGCAGTACAGATAGATACCTTCCTTCCCCTTGGTGTATTAAGAAAGTTTCTATCAAGATTACAGGTTCAAATAGACAACCCGACTCTTCGGTCCAATCTTGGAGAAAAACCTTCACTTCAGACGGGAGTTCGTACACAAGACGTTTCTTTGTAGTCATCTTCATACATATATCTACATCTATTCGTGCATACGTCTCGTCTCTTCCGTCTTGATCGTTGTTGTGAACTTCCTCTTGTGAAAGCTGCCTAACTTGTTCTGTAAGTGTATACAACAAAAGCACTAAAAAGAGGAAAGCTTTTCGAGATCTTCTGAGATTATTTGAATTACGTGCGTGAAGAAAAAAAGAGAGAAGAAAAAAGACACCGCGCAGTCCTCGTAAAGACCCTCAGTTCTCCTCGGTTAAGTGTGGAGTGGAGTAGAGTTCGCCTCCCGTAGCGAGGGTGTACATACAACGTATAGACACCCGCCTTAGGTGTATGTACACCCGCCTCAGGTGTATGTACAGCTCCCCTCTCCCACGTGGGTGTATGTGTGTGTATCCCCGACGGAGCAAACAGAGGATGTGTATTTAGTCGTAAGTTTTTCTCGTGTGCTCGTAGCGTGCAACAAGACAGACAAGGGAGTCAAATTCCATCGATCACAGACATGAAGACGAAGAACGGTCGAAAACAAGAAAGAAAAAGACGATGCATATGGAGATCGATCTTTCTTCTCATTCTGATCAACCACCGAGAATGCACTTTCCTTGCGCCACCACCATCACCATCTACAAAAATCACAAAGCCTCTTCAACTTCTTTTGTTTCTCTCTTGAAAACAAAGCGCTTCCCTCTACACTTTCGTCTCACGTAAGAGAAAACGACCCTTTCTATCATCCTCACGATGATCAGAGGAAAGCTTTCTTCACCTTCGTCTTCCGCATCCATCCATCGTCTTTCCTACGGCTACATCTGCAAGTCACGAACTAGCCACTTAACTAGATCGCTAGCTAGCTAGCTAGCTAACAGCTGGCCCCCTCTCTCTTCTTTGACTGCTTCTGACCTGGTCTTCTTCACACCCCGGGCTTCTTCACCTTTCCATTACGGCACAAAAGAGCGAAAGAAAGAAAGAAAAAGCCTTTTCTAGTGACCTACGTATCTTCTATTTGACCGCTTTATATTCTAGCCAGTCATCCCATTCTCTTAGACCGCGGCAAGAAGACCCAAGAAATCATAAGAAAGCACGCTCGAAAGCTGCGTATATATATATATACATGTATGTGTATATGTATGTACATATGTATATGTATACATATATGTATGGATAGCCTACATCCTATGGTAGTACCACACGACCGAGACACGAATTCTTTCTGTTCTCCTTTTTCTTCTTTTTCTACGGGCGGCCAGTCAGTCAGTCAGTCGCTTTCTCTCGTGCGTTGGAAATGAAGTCTGTCGGGTTATGGATGTATCTCGATTCATAGACACGTAGATAGGTATACAGGGACAGACGTACGCATTGCTAGCGCCAGCCCCCCTCTCCATGACTCTCCGCCCAACTCTATCCTCTCCACCCTCTCCTACTGACTTCACAAAGCAAAAAGACCAACAGATCGCATCTACACAGATAGATAGATAGATTTAGGATAGATAGATAGTTAGATAGATAGATAGTTGAATAGACAGATAGATGTGAAAGGGTTGAAGGGGAGAGAGCCGTGAATCGAGTATGAGAAGGTTAGTTAGTTAATTCAGATGGGTAGAGATATCATAATTGACTGAGAAAAGAAAGAAGAAAAGTAGAGACAAGATAGAACATGAAGAGACTCATACACCTTTGAAGATCGGCAGAGACTCATACACCTTTGAAGACCGGCAAAGACCAAACCTGTAAAATACTAAAGAAGAGAATTCTTCTCCCTTTCATTTCTCTCCTCCCTTTTTTCTTTCTCTCCCTCTATCTCTCTCCACTTCTCTCTCCTTTCCCTGAAGGGTCGGTCTACAGCTCTCCTTCTTCTCCTTCCTCTGCTTCCCAAGGCAAACATCGAAGTGGCCTTCGTCTCTTCTGACGCGATGCTATACAAGAAGAACTTCTTTGCCTCTCCCTGCATGCTGTACGTCTATCTCCCTCTCTCTCTATATATATAGATAGATATGTAGGTGTACAGGTAGGGAAGAAATGTAAGAGAGAGAGGTCTGATACGTCGCCCCTTGTAAGAAGAAGAGAAGAAGCGAATTTCTCTCGTTTCGATATTTACATGTTCTCCATTCTTCTTAGTAGAATAAGAATCATGAGTGAAGCGGATAGACACTTCATTTTCTTCTTCTTCTTCTGACGCTTTCTTTCTTTCTTTGACACCTAGTCCCCTGTAAACGTTTACCTCGCCATGATAGGAGATCTCTCTTCTTCTCTAGAGAGATAAACTTCGCAAAAAGAGAAGACAAGACGTTCTTTCTTTCTTTCTCTCGTCTCTTTCTTTCTATGCCGGAACGAAATAACTTGCATGACTGGATAGGCAAGCGAAGAGAGGATGAAAGAGAAGAAGAAGAAAAATTCTTCTCTCTCTCTTTCTGTTCTGTCAAGAAAAGATTGAAACAGCCATAGCTCCTTTCTTCTCGAGTGTACATGCACCTCCTCCTTCTCAAGTCATCCTTTGATACTTCTCTACAGAATCGGTTGATATCAAGTTTTCTTTCCAATCTCACTAAGGGAGACACCATGAGAGACAAGATTCATCAATTCAAACGCAGACAAACTCCTCCTGTTCTCATCTCTCTGCGACCCAATCTGCCGCATGCACCACATGACTCCTCCTACCCAGACGCACTCTACAAAGGTATATAGGATAGATAAATATATTAAAGATAGATAGATCTAGACTGAAGACAGATAGATAGATTAACAATAGATACATAGATAGATAGATTAAAGATACATAGATAGATTAAAGATAGATAGATGTGGATGTATTTGTGTATGTAGTAGGTGTATGTGTATCTTCGCATGTACGATGCATTCATACACACGCATGCACACACGTGAACGTCTCCACGTCTATATAGACATAGGTAGATATATATATATATATATATGTGGCATATGTATGTATATATATATATATATATAATATCTATATATATGTATATACATATGACCAACTAGTCATATAGATAGATAGATAGATGGATTGAAGATAGAAACCTGCTTTTCCATAATGGAGATATCTCTTTAATCTACCCCTATGTATAGAGGAGCAGGTTGCGACGGGAGCAGAGAAAGTCGAGTTTGAAGAGAAGAACAAACAAGAGAGTCTAAATGGCCTTGGAGTGAATGAAAGAGAGAGATAGAGAGATAGATAGATTTGATTCAACTTCATTTGGGACGCTTCCTCCCTCGTTTCTCTTCTATTTACAAAGTCAAAAGAAGTCATCCCCTTAGAAATAAATAGACACACATACACAGATATAGATACATATACACCTAAACATATATATACATATATGCATATATAGGGAGAGAGATAAGAAAAGAGATAGAGGGACAGGAAGAAAAGTCTATTTGCATGATAGACATGTATGCCTATTGGAATCCTTTCTTTCTTTCTTTCTTCTTCACTTTTCTTTAGCCTTAAGATCTGTAAAGTCCTTTCTTCTTCTTCATGGGACAGATTCTTTTCCCTTCTTTCTTTCTATCTACGAGATCTTTGGTCGATCAAAATCTTCTCCTTTCTTGCCGCCATTTTGTTCCTTCTCTAAGCTTCCCGCTCATGGAATTCTCTGACTAAACGAACCGCGGGGAGCTCCTTCTACTTCGACTTCTTCTTCGTCGTCTTTTTCTTTCTTCCGTTCTTTCTCTTCTCCTATTATGAGGGAATTCCTTGACACATTCCCACCCTTCTCCTCCTCTCTCGAAGCCCCCTGTGTGGCTGTAATAGGTGCGCCTTGTTCCTCCGCCCTCTCTTTTTCTCTATCCTTCTTCTTTTCATCTTCTTCACTCGTCTTCTCTTCTCTTTCATTCTTTCCTTCTTTTTCTTGTCCTTCCTCTTCTTCCTGAAGTGACTGTAGAGATGTGATATAGGTGTCCTTTCCTTTATCTAAATCCGTCCTAACCTTTGTTTCAATCGAAGGATAAGAAGAAAAAGATGAAGATCTTCCTGCTTCCTCTTCATCCCCCCGTCGTCTTGCTACTGCTGTCCTTCTCTCTCTTTCTCCTCCC
>NW_027160394.1:0-126 GCF_002600585.1 Cystoisospora suis
TTTCTTTCTTTCCTTCTCTATCTTTCTTTTCTCGGTGCGTGCGCTCATGCGTGCCTGCAATTGAAGATGAGTGGCCATACATCTTCAAAGTAAGGGGCACGCCGAGAGATTAAAGATTGATAGATT
>NW_027160394.1:179-1763 GCF_002600585.1 Cystoisospora suis
AACTACTCGCAGCCTAGATAGATTAAAAATAGATAGATAGATAGATTAAAGATAGATAGATAGATAGACAGATTAGCTCTAGATAGATAGATTGAAGATAGAGAGATGGATAGATAGGAAATGATAGCCGGATATGTCTGAGACAGCCTTTAGTTGTTTTATTCTTCTTGTGTATTAGACTGGAGAAGGAGGAGAGAAGGGAGAAGAAGAGAGAGAAGAAAGAAGGCGTGGCGTGCCCTAGCTGCTGAGGAAAATCTGAAGAAGAGGAGGAGTGGCAAGGGACGCTCCCCCCTTCCTGAGAAACTCGAAATGAATGAACGAGGAGAAGTCTTCGGAAAAGAGACCACCTATACCTGACTATGTCTAGGCACACACATAGATAGAGAGATGATGAAGAGATGCATGTGTAGAGACACTGCTAGGCCCAAACACCTGAAAGATGAAAGAAAAGGAAGAAAAGAGAGATGGAGAATCGGAGAAAGAAGGAAGCAAGGAAAGAAAGAAGAATGCTGATCGGTTGACGCATGCGAGAAGGAGAAGAAGCGGCGGGAAGGCCATTGAATTCCCTCTACATACACGAAGGAATTAAAGAAAGAGAGAGAAAGAAAAGAAAGAAAGAAAGAAAAGAGAAAGAGAGAAAGAAGAGGGGGCGAAGGAGAAGAAGGAAAAAAGTTCCTTGGGGTCTTGCCCTGAAAGAGGTATATCTATCTCTCTTATATTCGCCTTGATCCGTTTGCATGCATGCAAAAGCCTACTACTACTACTACTAAACTAAAGGAAAATGAAAAAAGAAACTCTTCACCCTGCTGCTTCTTCTTCTTCTTTTCTCCTTGTCCTGCTGAAGACGCTTTCTCTTGTCAAGGAAAGAGAAGCAGTCCATCCATTTACCAAACAAAAAAGGAAAAGAAAAAGATGTTCTTCAAAAGAAAAAAGAAAGAAAAGACAAGCACATAAACTCACACCATGACGCATGCACTCTCATCATCTTTCTCCTTCGCTAGAGAAACGTCGGACATCTTAACTGCTACGCAAACAGAATCTACCTTTCTATCAATCCATACACTCTCTTTCTTTCTTTCTTTACTCCATAAACACATATATATATATACCTATATATATATATATGTATACTACCCTACGGCAAGACCTATCTGTCTGTCTGTCTGTCTGTCTTTTCCCTTCTCCTATCATGATCTTGTTCTCCTTTCTTTTTCTTCTTCTTCTTCTGTAGAGAATTCATCGTCTCTTCTTGGCTGTTCTGTTTCAAAGAGAGAGAGAGAGAGCTTCGGTATCCTTCTTCTGCTCTTGCACAAAATCGACCTTCCCCATGTCTATGATCTAAAAAGATGAGTCATTTCTCTTTTCTTCTTCTCCTGTTCTCTCTTCTTCTTCTCTTCCTCCTCTTTCTTGTTCTTTCTTTCCTTCTCAGTCAAGAAGGCGCTGCGTTGTCTCCATGATGATCGAAGCGAAGAAGAATAGATGGCGAGACAGAAGGCCCGCGCCTCGAGGAGACGGAAGAAGAGACAGGGAGAGGAGAAGAAGAAAAAGAAGAAGAGGGAGAAGAAGAAGAAGACACCGACGACG
>NW_027160394.1:1768-4065 GCF_002600585.1 Cystoisospora suis
GAAGAAGAAGGAGAAGAGAGAGACTCCAATAGGCTATCTTCTTTATCTTTTCCTTTCTCAAGACAGGAAGAGCGTTCTTCTTCTTCTTCTACGTCTATCTTCTTCTTCTTTTCTTTTAAATCCGTCTTGTGTTTCCCATACAAGGGCACATCATGTCCCTTCTCTTCTTCTCCTCCTCTTTCATCTTCTTCTTTAGCCGTGAGAAACGAAGATCTCTTGTCTCTCTGGAAAATCTGTTCTTTCGCTAGAGATCTTAGGCTTTCGGTAAAGGAAAGCTTTTCATTCAGAAGAAGACGAGATGATACAAGACGATCTTGACTGTCTGGATGTCCTTTTCTACTGAGTGATGTATCTAGATGACAACACGTCAATGCATCCTTTGATCTTCTCATTTTCCTTTCGTTTCTTGACCTATCATTCTTCTTCTTTCTTCTTTTCTTATCGTCTTTATCCTTCTTTCTCTTCTTCTTTTCTTCTTCTCCTCCTCTTCTTTCTTTTTCTCTTTCAGTTGTCTTTCTTTCTCCCCTCCTTCTCCTCTCTTCGACCCTTCTTCCGTCACTCTGTGATGGAAATCTAGATCGATCCTTGAGAAGGAGAAGACTTCCTCTTCTTCTCTCTAGTTCTGGTGTCTGAAGTAACTGAGATGTCTTCTCAATTATCTTCTTTTTCTTCTTTGACTTGCAGATAAATGCAACATCTTTGCTCTTGTCTTCTTCTGACCTCTCCTCCTTCTCTTCATTAGGGAGACACGAAGAAATCTGTCTCGAGAAAGAGGAAGACTCATTCTTCTTCTTCTTCATCTTCAACTTTCTTTCTCTTCTGTCGATACACCCGAGAATCAGTTCTTCCTCCTCTTCTCTTTTCGAGAAGAAGATCGGTGTCTTAGGTCGTTTTGAAAGAAGTATCTTTTCGAGAGCTTCGGTCGATGAAGACGAAAAAGAAGAAGAGGAGCAGCTTGAGCTATCTTTCTCTCTAGGAGAAAAGAAAAAAGGAGAAGAAGAAGATAAAGGAGAGGCGGAAGACGAGAAAGATGAGAAGGAAGAAGAAGAAGAGAAAGAGGGGGAGGAGTCGATTTCTTCTTCTAGCGGAGAGAAGAAAGGAGATGAACAGCAGGATGGAGCCTCGTGCAGAAGGCAAGAAGACGAGAGGGGATTCTTTCTATTGTCACGAGGCAGTGAAGAAGAAGAAGACGAAGAAGGCGAAGTCGTAGAAGAAGAAGATGACGAGAGATGATCCGTTTGTCTAGTCGTTTTCTTCTTCTTTTTTCTTCCTCGCTCGGTTTCTTTGACGTGATGAGAGGATGAAGAGAAAGAGACGAGTGGTAGATACGAAGGAGAAGGAGAAGAAGTACATGACGACGAGATACATGATATAGAAGAGCGGCGTGAAGAACTCGTAGGAGGTCGACAAGGAGCGCAAGATGAGAAAGAAGAAGTTAAAGAAGTCATAGAAGAGGCAGGATGGAGCGCAGGGAAATTGGTAGATTCCTTCTGAGAAGAGGGAGGAGTAGACGAAGAAGAAGAAGACGAAGAGGGGAAGATGGAGATTTTCTTTGTCAACGGTTTCATTGAAGCGGGAGAAGAAAAAGCACTTGCAATCCTCTTCTTCTTACCACATGAAGAAGAAAGGGTAAGGGTGGTCGGAGGGAAAGAGAGACGCGGAGAAGAGAAGAAAGATTCTAGAGAGAGACTTGCTCGAGTTAAAGCATCTCTTCCTCCTCTTGAAGGTGTTCTCATAAGGGACACGTACTTCTCATCTGATAAAGAAGCTAGGCGAGGAGGAGGAAGACAAAAAGAAGAAACCCCAGAAGAAGACAGATGAGGAGAAGACGGAGAAGAAGAAGAAGCTGAAGAGAAAAGATGGGCTTTTTGAGAGGAGACAGAGAGACATGGAAGCGAGGGGGTGAGACTGACAGTTGATGAGGAGAAGTCTCCAGGGGACCATGTCTTCTTCTCTATCTTGTTCTTTTCTTCTTTTTTCTTTCCATCTGATCTTTTGCTTCTTCTCTCATCATCCTCTTCATTGATACTGAAAGACGAAGACAAGAATAAGGGAACGGGAGAAGAAGAAGAGGAAGAAGAAGAAGGTCGCAGATGACAGTGAAGAATATGAAGAAGGAAAGCTTCTTGCTGAATACACAGGAAGTTAAAGACGAAAAGAAGAAGATGAAGGAAAGATCATTCTCTACCCTAGCCCGTGTAGATTCTCCTTGTATGAGAAAGACACCGCGACTTGATTAAAGAAATCCAGAGATAAACAAACTGACAAATACAAATCTATCCAAGGATAGATTAAAG
>NW_027160394.1:4236-4717 GCF_002600585.1 Cystoisospora suis
GATAGATAGATAGATAGAAACTCACACCTGTCTAGTCACACACTCCAGCTAGAGATTCCTGCGTATAGGTATAAAAGACACATGCATATGCATGCATATAGCTATATACAGAGAGACATCATCAGTGGAGAGTCTAGCGCTTGTTGCAATACCCCCCTCTAGGCCTCCCTTCTATTACCTGCATATAGACATATACACACACGTACATTCATATTCATACATACTAAAGGTACGCATATAAAGCAATTCTTAAACGCGCTCTAAAGCACTATCACCCTTCTATATCGAGACATAGTCATCTGCATAGAACGAGTACTTCCATCTCTATCTATCTATCTACCTATCAATATGAAGGTCTCTGTATGTATGTCTGCATATATATGTATGTGTCTGTATGTAACGTATGCATGTAGGAGCTGTATGTGTACCTCGAATTCTTGTTGACAGTGACGACACCTAACGCCGGAGACTTCGGCTTTGA
>NW_027160395.1:0-257 GCF_002600585.1 Cystoisospora suis
TAGCCAGCGATCGTCGGGAGCGAGAGCGGAGCTCCGACCGTCCCGGAGAGTAATCTTCCTTGACTGGTAATTACTATTTTTACTGTGTGGATGGTATGCGCGGGTCATATAGTCCAAGACACTACCCGTCGTGGCACTTCTCAGCACTGGCGGACCTGAGCGCAGTGCCGCCGCTGTCAAGTGGGTGAGCCGGCGGCACAAGTGGTGCCGTGACCCGGGAACCCGTTCCGACGGGGGGGATTTTTCCGGTGCAAGAT
>NW_027160396.1:0-225 GCF_002600585.1 Cystoisospora suis
ACGCACAGTCGAGACAAGCTACCCAGGCAAGCTACGGTGAGCTACGTGATGGCAGTGTGACGCCTAGAGTGCAGGTCTATTGGGAGGGGACCGTGGAACCCCCGTTTGAAAGAACCGGTCGGGGCGACCAGACCCAGCCGAGCGGCCAGGTCAACAAGGTGACAGCAAAGGGGAGGACGAGGCCTCCTGAGAGTGAGCGCAAGCAAGGGATTAGCCCCGAAGGGC
>NW_027160397.1:0-1680 GCF_002600585.1 Cystoisospora suis
AATACAAGTGTTAGAATGAAAGAAACCTCAGTCAACAGAACAACAAAGATAAGGGGGAAGAAAGAAAAGAAATTGTCACTCTATCTTACACCTGTCTCCTAACTCTGATCATATACATACATAAAAATATATATGTATGCACATATATATATATATATATGTGCATATGTGTGTATATGTATACATTAGATCCTTTCTCATATGGCAAGACATTTTTGAGATAAGGAGACGCCCTTCTCCCTTCTTTCTTTTCCGTAACTCTTTCTTTCTTTCTTTATTTTCTTGATCTTAAGAAGCATAATAAGAATAAGAATGGTAAGAGTCTTTTAGAGTCTTCTACTTCTTTTTGTGGTGTCTCATATTTCGACTTTTTTCCCTCCCCTCTCCCTCCCTCTGACTGATTAAGTGCTTCCAAAGAAAGACGAGGAGGAGAAGGGATCGAAGAAGAATTCTTGTCATTCTTCTTCTTCTTCTTCTCTTCCAAGTCGCCGCCTTTCTCATCCTTCAAGTTCTTTCTTCTTCTTCTCTTTCTTCTTTTTTTTCTTTTTCGTGGATATTGTCGTTGTTCCTATTGGAATTATACAGCCATCTCCATGAGGATTTTACCGTGGGGTGTATATCCAGTCAACTCAAAATTCTCAGCCTTGAAGTCGTCGATCTCCTGAGAATAAAAAGAAGAAGAGAGAGAGAGAGACAGCTACCAAAACGTCAACAAAGAAGAAAAAGAAGAACGTCCTCCTCCTCCCACTACTACTACTACTGCTACCATTCCCTCATGGCACTAAAGTAGATATCTATCTATCTATCTATTTATCTTTAATCTAACTATCTTTGATTCATCTATCTTTCGTCTGTCTATCTCTATTTCTCTCTCGCTGTGTCGGGCTTGAATTCAGGTGTATGTATCTCCAAAGACAAAAATCTATCTATATTTATCTACACATATACAGAGAGATAGATAGATAGATCTCCTCTGTTTCTCTATAGGATTGCTGATACATGTATCTTGTCTAGTTAGTTAGCTGTCTATACAATTTATTCACGCACCGACTGATTGAGCTAGCTAGACATGAATCGAATGAGCTCAATGTCTATGTCTATCTCTGCGTGTCTATCCATCCGATTGATGCGAGTGGCTGTTTTAGCTACTACTACTATTGCTGCCCTTCTGTAGATCAACGCCGCTCCCTCCCCTTAGAGACGTCGCTTTATACACACGCCAAGAGACATGCTTCTTCTCTTCACTTCTAGCTGTCTGTCTATCTCCATAATTATAGACAGAGAGAAAGAGAGAGAGAGAGATACATAGAATACGTGAATAAAGATATAGATAGACAGATTTCTTATAGATACGCACAGCTGAATATATACAAATGCACATAGCTAGATACGTAGAGATATACAGATATACATACAGCGAGGTATCGCCAGAGAGACAGAGAGAGGGAGACAGCGGGGGATTTCTGACCGCAAAGGCAATACTCTAAAACTCAACCTATCTATATATGTATATATATATTATAATCTCCATATATAGATATATAGATATATATGGAGATAGATGTATTTAGTTCTAAGACAAGGGAGTCCAAGGCTTCTGGTTTATCTATCGATCTATCTATCTAGATCTATATATCTATCTATCTTTAATCTATCGATCTATCTATCTCTATCTAGATC
>NW_027160397.1:1753-2827 GCF_002600585.1 Cystoisospora suis
TATATCTATCTATCTCTATCTAGATCTATATATCTATCTATCGATCGATCTATCTATCTCTATCTAGATCTATATATCTATCTATCTTTGTTTTATATGTCTTTAATCTATCTAGAATCGATCTGCGCGATGTATCTGGGTCATGAGAGATAAGAAACACTCGAGAGCTCTACATACTTCCTCGACCATCATGACGTCTCCAAGCCCTCCGTCATCCTCTTCACGCCATTCTTTCTTCTGTGCAACAAAACTTCTCACGACTTCTTTCTTTTTCTTTCTTTCTTTCTTTCTTTTTCTTGTGGTGAATGTCTCTCGTTAAGGCGGGGGGCTTTGCCTTTACCTTGATATGTTGGGCATTGCGGATTTGTAAAGTAGGGAAGGGCCTAGGGGTTCTGGAGATTTGCTCCTTCATAGCCTCCTTGTGATTCAGATAGATATGTGTATTCCCCATGATATGAATGAACTCCTTAGGCTTCAGTTGACATACATGGGCTATCATAATGGTTAAGAGAGAATAAGAGGCTATATTAAACGGCACCCCTAGACCCACGTCACATGACCTCTGATACATCAAACACGACAACTCCCGACTTCTTACATCTACATAAAACTGACATAGTAAATGACACGGCGGCAAAGCCATCTCGTCTAAGGCTGCATACAAAAGGAGAAACGAAGGAGAAGAAAAAAGAAAAGAAGGAGATCTGATATGAAAGAAAAAAGAAAGAAGGAAAGACGGGGAGATTGGATGAAGGAAAGAAAGAAAGAGATAAGAGAGAAGCGCATGGATGGAGAGAGAGAGAGAGGGATGTAGAGAGATAGATAGATAGAAAGAAGGATGGATAGAAAGAAAGAAGAGTGTGTCTGTCTTGGGAGATAAAGGAAGGAACAAAGGAGTGAGAAGCCTTAGTCAAAAGAAAAGAAAGAAATAGAAGAAGAAGAGTATTACTACTAGCAATAGTAGTATTAGTAGTCGTAGTAGTGCAACTGGTCTTAGTGACATAAGCCAAGCCAACCTCAGAAACATACGCACGTACACTCCTTCAATACAAAAAGAAATAGAAGAAGAAGAAG
>NW_027160397.1:3228-3491 GCF_002600585.1 Cystoisospora suis
TTCTTTCTCTCTCTCTCTTTATCACTCTCTAAGTCGCAGGGCTTCTTATCCACCTATCCTTTCAATCTTTTTAGCTATGTATCCATCTATCTAGAAAGAAACCTATACCTACATGTAGATATATACATAGACATATATGACATATATATACGACATGGTAGGTAAGAAAGCTCGCCCTCCTCTTCTTTTCGTTCATCCATACAACAACAACGACTACTTTCCTTCGTGATATTCTTTTCATTAAAATTCTTGTTCCTTCTTCT
>NW_027160398.1:0-16912 GCF_002600585.1 Cystoisospora suis
GGAAGAAGAAGAAGATCAAAGAATGAGAAGGAGAGAGAAACGAGGGATCCAAAAATGCATTCTTTCTTGTTTCTGTTGCTTTGTTGAATTCTCACCCTTTCTGTTTAAAGTCTGTTTCTTCTTCTTGTTCTCTTTATACCTATGCATGCATGCACGATATATATGCGAGATGTCACATGGAAGCATGTCTTTCTCCTTCCTTGAACTCGACCTTGTTTTCTCTTTCTCTCTTCCTTTCTGTCTCTTTGCTTTCCTCTCCCCCATCCTCCTTTCCCGCGGCTGTCCGTTTGCTTGCTCGTAGAGACCTCCGTCTTTCTCTCTCTCTCCTTCCTTTTCTTCTCTCTCTTTCTTCGTCTTCTTTTCCTCTCGTTCTTCCTCTCTCCTTCCTTTCCTTCTCTCTCTCTCTTTCTTTGCCTCCGTGGCTTTCCGTCCTTCACTCATTCTTTTCGTCCTTCACTCATTCTTTCGTTTTCTCTTTCTTTCTTCCTTTCTTTCTTTTCCGCTTTTCTCTTCGTGTGTAGGGTTTCTAGTTCAGAATGCGTTGAAGTATCTCCTAGCGTTCGGCAAGACGTCGCCCTTCTTGGGATATAACTCCCTAGAAGACTTCTTTCCTCTCTTCACGATTCAACCTAATCCCCAATGTGCCGATACATGGTGTAGATACAGACAGGTATGACAATGCCACTACTACAAATCTCCTTCTTTCTCTCTCTCTTTCTTCTTCTTCTTCTTCTGCTCTTTCTCTCTTCGACGATTCCTTCTTCCTTCTCTCTTCGTTGCCATTTCCTTGTTTTTTGTGGTCTTCTTTCTGCCTAAAGAGTCTCTCCCTTCCCCTTTCTCTTCTCGGCCGTTTAGACGGATCTCGCGTATCTATTTCTTCATACCACTGGCTGTATGTGTATCTATCAAGCTCTCGGCTTATCGGAAAGGAGGAGATAGATCTAAGATAGATAGATAGATAGATTAAAGATAGATAGATAGATATCTGTCTACGTAGACTCTCATTTTCTCTGTCTTCCCTCCTAGTGTCAATTTGTTTAGCTGATCTAAGGACTGCCATCCAAGCGATAGTCGATGATGGGTATGCTTTACGTGTATAGACACCTGGACGTACCGATATCTACAAAGAGAAGGAGAGAGAAGAGAAGCAGAGAGTGAGAGAAGTGCTTGTGTTGCTTCTTTTCTTTCGTCTGGCTAGCCGGAGCTCTTGCTTGCGTAGTATGGCTTTTTAGCAGGAATGTTGTTCCTTCTTCTTCGTTTTCATCTTTTCATTCCAGAAGGAAGTAAAGGAGAAGAAGATTATTCTTTCCTCCTACTTTCTCACTTTGAAAGAAGAAGAAGAAAAGAAGGAAGGGGGAGAAGGAGAGCAAGGCGTCGTTCATGAAGAGAACCCTTTCGGAATATGCCTCATGGATGAGGGATCGCGTTTAGATGACGAAGAAAAGAAGAAGAAAAGTAGTCACCTCGGGGAGGATTCCACGTCTCCGAAGAGACAAGAGAATTCGCGCCAAGAAGAAGAAGAAAAGAAAGAAGAGGACGAAGAGAAGAAGACAGAAGAAAGTCTCGATGAGCTCATGGCCAAAATGAAAGCCCTACAAAGTTAGATTTCTCTCTCTCTTTCTTTCTCTCTTTCTCTCTCTCTTTCTCTCTTTCTTTCTCCGTCTGCGTGTATCGTTAATCTATTGATCTTCACTTATCTATCTATCTATCTGTCCGGACTATATCGACTTGTGATCTTCTCTGTATGTCTATCCGTCTGTCTATCTGTATGTGCGTCTCTCTCTCTCTCTTTCGTGTCTCCTCTCATGTCTGCATTTGAAGAAAGCAGACGTGTCTTCTTCTCCTATTCTTTTAGATGGATGGAAGGTTGTGTGAAGTCTCTGTCCCTCTTTTCTTCTTAGTCGTGCTTTCTCTCTCTCTTCTCTCTCTTTGTTTCACGACGAAATCTTCTTCTCTCAGTCATAAACATCTGTATTTCCCTCTCTCACTCTGTCCCTCTTTTCTTTCTCTCCTTTTCTTTCTTAATTCTATCTTCCTGATTCAGCTTCAAGTGAGAAGAAGACAGAAGGAGAAGCCTTCACTCGAGTTGGCTGTATATAGTTACTTTAGTGTCACAAGGAATATCGAAGAGACTAATAGGTGAAAGATGAATCGATACATGACGAGGCGTGTCACTCTTTCTTCTGTCTCATCCATTCTCTTCATATATGATAAGCTCTTCGGGAAATGATAGACATCCCTCAAGAAGAAAAGAAGAAGACTGCTTAGCTTGTAGTCCTTACTAGTCAGGAGTTTTACAAAGGCATGCGGGAACTTCAACTACTCCTATGAACGCCGATAAGGGGAGAAGAAGAGAAGAAGACGAGAGAGAGAGATATATATATATATATGAGACAACTAGACTTCTTTCTTTCTCTTCGAGAGAAAACTCCGTCACGAGAGGATCCTGAGGAAGAAATTCCTGTTTCAGGCTGTTCGAAAAGAAAGCTCTTTATTCACTTGGGAGATCTTCCTCTTCGTGTCAACCGATAGCATCGGGATAGCTAGCTACATGCATACCATGGATTAGAGAAGAGAAGAGAGGAGAGAGAGAAGATCGATGGATGGACGCATTTACAGTCGGGTACAGAGAAGGGATGTTTCGAGGTGTAGAGTATTGCCATCACTCCTACTACTACTAGGGACTATCGCTAATCCTACTACTACTACTACCGGAGACTATCACTACTATAACTACTACTACTACGGGGGTAGAGACTATGGCTACTACTACTAGTACTAGTACTACTATTACAAGTGCAGAGGGTTAATACTCCGACTATGAAAACTACTAGAAGCCGTGTGGATCGGATGAGAGATTTGTGTATGTATGAGGAGACAGGTGGCTTTATGTCGTAAACTGTTGAGAAGAAGAGACAGATAGGAGAACCTTTCAGCCGGCTCCTGAGCGTGTTGATCTTGGACTTTTCTTGCGGTTGACTGCGGTGTACATACAGCTAAGAATAGAAAGCTTTCTCATGTAAGCAGGCGTTCTCTATACGATGAGGACTGAAGAATTAGAAGGAGAATCACAGTGGAAGAAGTTCTGTCTGTCTCTCAGGAGAGAATTCGACAGGCTCCCTACGAGTAACCTGGATATAAAAGTTCCAGCGGAAAACTGGGGAGCTTCTTTTCTTTTTGTCATGTTGAAGAAAGTCATGAAATTCCTTGGAATCGAAAGGAAGGTCTTCATATGCCTGAGAGATAAAGACCTCTCCAATGAAACTTCTTCATACACCCTGACAAAAGATACAGAAAAGCACCTGCAAGCATCTCGATCGAAGAAGAACAAGTCGAGGTGAAGACCCCACGCGTTTACACACCTACGATGGGAGAGACCGTCTATCTGGAGACGGAGAGAGAGACTTGTGTAGGTGTCCTAATTTCCGCAGATAGGAGCGCATGCATAAGACCATCCATCCATCCAGAAGCCATTCTGTTGGCAGGGGTTGCATTTCTGAGATACAAGAGAGGAGGGGTGCTGTCTTTTCTTGCTCTCCAAGAGATAGTCATGCATCACTAGCTAATGTGCATGCAAGATGATAACTGAGAGTGCGATCATCGACCTCCTGCAATCGCAGCGGCTCTGTTGGGGGTTGGGAGAAAATGGACAGCGACGACTAGAGAGATCGACTAGACAGGAGCACATATACGTACGTGTATATCTGCATGCATGCGATGATCGTATGCTTGTCGTCTACCGTAGCAAAAACCGATGGTGTATATACCTATCCCATACATAGTCACATAGACCTCTTCGTACATACACCTCCACATACACACATTTGCATACCCATAGGCATATGTACATGTCCATAAATACATATTCATAGATACGCGACCCTACATACAGATGCATACATATATGTATATATATATTTATACATACGCCGTCATAGATACATCTTCATACTTACAACGCCTTCACATACGTGGTAGACACGCCTGGTCGGCAGTAAGTGTATGGCGTATTATCTCCCTCCTGTCTCTTCTTCTTCATACCTCACACTAGGGTGTACGGAGAGGGAGAGAGAACAAGAGAAAGGCTTCTCGATCTAGAGTTACCTTCTTGGTCGTGTACTACTGTCTCAATAAGAGAGATAGGTTTTTCTCTCTTATCGGAGTTTGTCTTTCCATGCATTTATGCATACATAAGATCAGGTGGAGCTTTCCAAAAGGACTCCACTGTATCTGTTAAGGGGTGAAAAGGAGAGCTAGCAGGAGGAGATAGCGACCTGTATCTCTCCTGTGTACCACAGCTTTCATTTCTCGGTCTATCTATCTACCTATGAATCTATCTATCTATCTCTTTGTCTATCTTTCTGTTCTCTATGAATGACTAGAAGAAATGAAAGGGAGACAGAGCTCTTTTGATCCTTGTTGTCGGTGAGAAGGTCCTCCTTCCTTCCCATTCTCAGTCTTTTCCCTCTCTGATTCTCCTGACGTTGCTTTCAAGCGGAGGGCTCATGGAATGGTAAAAGCTCTCCTCTTGATAGCCACGATGAAACATCTGAAAGAGTAGAGAAGAGAAAAAGAGGAAGTAAAAGAGAAGAGACATGCGAATAATGAATTGGTTCAACTGGGAGTTAGCAAGGCAGTCATAGTCGTTGGTCTTAGATCAGAGTGGCGTCTGGATAGCATCGTGTCAGTGAAACGCATGTCGTGAGAAGACAAGAAGCGCACGGAAGAAGTTTCTTTCCTAACACCATCTATTATGAATAAGAGAATCAGCACTACTAGTACTTCACAGATAGACAGCTAAAGTAGTCTTTTTCATAATAGTAGTAGTAGTGGTAGTACGAGTTGTTCTTTTTATCTCCTCTTCGATTCCATCCATCTGACCGACTTGGGACTCTTAGAAAGTCTTTGATTAACTCCGTCGCACTTATAATAAGAGTAGTAGGAGTTCTATAGTGGCATATTGTCTTGTAGGAGTATGAGACATAATGATCTAGATTCCTAGTAGGGGGGAGGAGTAGTAGGGGTGTTTGGATTGTACTGAGGATTTGACCATGGCGACGCTCGCCGTGTGAGCTAACGAGAAGATCGACACAAGGTGCTTATCATGAAGATGAGAAGAAGAGATGTTAAGTAAAAGAGAGAGAGAGAAGAAGAAATGCCTTTCTTAAACATCTCAGTCATGCGTGGAGGGGAAACGAAGGTCACAAGAAGCCGATGAATAAGAGGAAGACTCGTTACGTGGTTTCTATCGAACTTTCTTCACTGATGCTTCTCCTTTATAGCAGTAGTCATATACTACACCTAGTACTATCATGAATCTCATTGGAACCCCCCGAATCTAGCCGTTCTAATAGGAGGGTGGCTATCGCGGCGATCGTGGGGTGAGAGTAGTCATCCTGCCAGCAATTGTATGCCTTGGAGAAGCAAAAAGAACAAGAAGAGCTCTTAGTAGATAGAAGAACAGAAGAAAGAAGGGGCTGAAGAGAACGGAGACAACACTTCACTACTTTAGAGGTACTAGTAGTAGTCATAGCCTCCTCATTCTTCTTCTGCAACTACTAGGAGGAAGGAGTAGTAGTCGTGGCTATTGGCGGGAAGGGCTTGATCCGCCTAATAGCTACAGTAGCAGTAACGTCAAAGCAGTAATAGGACTACTAGTACTACAAGCACGACTCTTATAGGAGGGGAAGTGAAGTAGGACGAGGGTCGCGATGGTAACAAGAAGAAGAAGAGGAGTCCTACGTATGATTTGACTACTGTACAGACAGATGACCGTGGAGGGAGTCGTAAGTGACTGAAGTGACGGCTAAAGAAAGGGTGGTAGACTGGTAGATAAGTAGATAGATAGGAAACACATGTGAGAAAGAATATCATAGGAAGAGGAAGAAGAGGCAACAAGTGACGAGTTCGCTTGATTCACAAAGAAGCGAAGAGAGAGGAGAGTGAATGAGAAGCTAATTCTAGGAATACGTAGAGACCCTTGTACGCAGACCAAGGCATCCGCAGCTGTAGTAAGAAGAGTAGACTTCGTAGGAGTTCTTCCTGTTGCTGATATGGAGCGAGGAGAGGCGTTTTGTCTTCTATTTCTGTAGAGGATCGATCGACGGGCAAAAATTGTCATGAGGTGTGACCACTGCCGCGAGGGCCGCTGCTCCTGCTGCGTCGTTCTTCTTCTCGTCCACCTTGCTTCCTTTCTTCTCTCTGGTCCTTCTCTTCTCTTTGACTCTCTTTCCTGGCTTTTGCTGTGTCGAGGAATTTTTTCTCCTGGAGAGAAAGAGAGAAGGTGGAGAGAGAAGGAAGACGATGCGGAGGAAAGCTTTAAATTGTCTATCTGGACAGGAAGAAACGACAGAAAGGAGGTGTATGATGGTCGTTTTGACGTTGATGTGACGTCCATCTCTCTTCCTCTCTCTTTCGCTCTTCTTCTCATCTCCCCCTTGCATTCTTCTTTTGCTTCTTCTTCATGAAAAACGGGATCGATTTCTCGTCTTCTACTGCTTCTTTCTTGTCATGCTTCTTCTTCTTTTTCCTAGGCTTTTCCTCTTCTCTTTTCCGTTGGGGAATTGTCGCTATCTCTCTCTCTCTCCTTCGCTTCTGAATGATGTGTTTCTTTGCTTCCTTCTACGCGGTCGAGCTATCAAACACTCGCCCAACTGCAATACGCCACCGCTTTCCCCCCTTTCTCACTTTCTTTCTTTCTTTCTTTTCCCTTTTTTCTCGCCTTTCTCTCCATGAGAATTCAAAGGGAAAGTTGAAGTGAAGGTGGTGAGTTTCACCCGTCAGCAGAAAGGAGGATATTTCTATCTTTCTTTCTCTCTCCTTATCTATCTCTCTCTCTCCATTCACCTTCTCTCACTTCCAAGTTGTTCTCTCTTTACAATGCAGAAACGTCGCTCCGTCTTTCAAACCACATAAGCACAAAAGAAGAAGAAGAAAAAGCGGCTTGCTTTCCTTCACAGGTGTCTCCTCTCCGTTAGTCTTTCTCGAGAGTTCGCGTTTGAAAGGACAGATGAGGGCGCTAGCTTGAAATGGAGAAAAGCATTATCACCCCGGGAAAAAGTGAATTAAGACGACAAGGACGACGAGCAGACAAGTCCCTCTCTTCTCTTCACATGAACTCCTTCTATAAGAGAGAGAGGAAAAGTCTTTCTTCCCCGGCTTCTCCTTTCTTCTCGGCATCTTTCTTGAAGATACAACAGATTCTTCCTCCTCGTTCCAATTGCTTGTTCTCCTTTTCTTGTATCTCTTCATTCTTCTCTCTTCTAAGAGAAACCGTCTCTTTCTCGTCTTCTTTGTTTCTCCCTTATTTCCTTCTTTTCTTCTCTCCCTTTCAAGTTACCCTCTCTCTTTCTCTCTTGCTCCCACGGCCTGCTCCTTCTTTAGGCCTCGGACTATTCACCTACTTCTTCTTTTTCTTCTTCTTTCATCTCTTTGTCATATTTCTCTTGAAGCGAACCTTGAAGCTCGCTTGGATCTTTCTTTCTTTCCTATCTAAACATCGCTCCTCTGTCTTTCTTTCTGTTCGAAAGGAGGAGAGAATGGGTCGCTTTCTCATATGTAAGGAGAGAGAATTTTAGGAGAGTTTTCGCTTGCATTTCTTTCTCTTCCTTCCCAAAGTCTTGCACCTCACTCTCTATCGAATTTTCTTCTTTTCCGTCGTCTGTAGAGAGGCAAAGAGAATCTTCCCCGTAGGCTTGCTTGCCTGTGAGAGAGGGAGGAGTGACTGCATCCTGGTCAGTCCGTCTTTCTAATTAAGAGTCAAGTCAAAACTCTTTCCGACTCTTCTTCTTCTTCTTTCTCTTCTTCTGTCTGTCTCTTTGTGTGGATGGAGTTCTCGAGGTACAAGACCACTCTACTACTTGCCTTTAGAGACATAGCCATAGTCTCTCCTCTTTCTCTTTCTTTCTTTCTCCCCGGTAAAGTAACGTGCCGAAAGGCCAATTTCTTACGTGCATAAGTCTTTTTCCCTTCTTTCTCTTTCTTTCTGTTTCTTTCTTTATGTATCCCTCTTTTCTTCTATTTCTGCCGTCTCATCATTCGGATCAAACGCAAAGATTCACAGCGTTTTAAGCAGCTCTTTTCAAGTCGTTCGTCGCCCTCGTTTTCTTCTTCTTCTTTTCCTCTTTCTCCGAGCCGCAGACGCCACCCCCCACGGCATATCGTTGTCGATCTCTCTGAATCTATTTCAAGATTCTCTGTCTTGCTTTTCTTCTTCTCTTCATCTTTCTACCGCTCTCCTTTTGAGTAGTCTTTCTCAAACTTCCTCTTCTTCTCCGGACCGTCTCTCGTTGTTTTGCTTTTTAGAGATTCTCGTTCACTCCTCCTTCATCGGTCTTCCTTCCTTCCTTGCCTGCCTGCCTGCCTGCCTGTTCTCCTTCTTTCTTCTTGTGTACTCTCCATGAGGCCGTATATTTATCTTTCTATAGGAGTCGGATACGCACAAGTCAAGTGTATCTTCAACATCTTTGCTCTCTTAACCCCTTTCATTCGATAGGCTTTCTACGTCGCTGTCAACACAAGCAAATCCCCCGTCTCTCTCTCTTTGCTTCTTCTTCTTGTTGACCTCCTCAACTTTTCTTTCTATCGAGGGTGTCTCTAGATGGAATTGTAAGGAAGATCTCTTCTTCATGCTTCTCTCGTAGTAGACAGATCTAGTTGGTTTGTCTTCATTCTTTCCTTCAGCGCTTTGTTTTGATATGAAGAGGAAAAAGAAGTAAGAAGAAGAAAAGAAGAAGATTTCTTTCTCTTTCTTTTCGGGTATGAACGACGGACAGTACACGCATTCCGTCTCTGTCCTTCCTATCTATCTCTTCTTCTTCTGCTTCTTCGTCGCCTTTTCCCGTGTTATATATCTCTTCTATCATCTTTAAGAAGAGTTGTCAGATGAGACAGAAAATGAAGGACCTGTTTCTCTATTCAACAAGAAAGTTGAGCTTGCTTGTATATAAGACGAGAAGAAGTAGGAGGAGCGTCTTCAGTTAAGGAGTCAGTCAGATCGAGGTTCTTCTCTTGCCGTTTTGTATCTCCGCTTGAAAAGATTAAGAGATCTTCTCTTCTCTCGTCGTCTTCACGCTCCTCATTCTAAAGAAAAGACAGAAAGGTCAAGGCAAGATAGTTTCACACTTCTCGTACTCCTTCACAGCCTCTTGTGAAGGAAACCTCTTGCCATTACCACCTTCTCGTTGTTGCAGGGCTGACTGCGCGTCGGAGGACGAAGGATAAGAAGAGAGAATAGAGAAGTAACCTACCAGCTGTCTCTCTCTTTCCGTCTCTTCGTGTCTTTTTCTTCACGTATAAATTGCTTGGATGTCTTTGGGGCGATCCGAGTGACTCTTGTCGACAAGATGGAGGGGAGTGTCCGACGTCCCATGAATGAGGAGGTCAACCGAAGCAAGGAACGCACTCACGGTGCACCTCATCGACTGGAAATAAAGCTCTCAAAGAAACTTCTCATTCTCCTTCATCGGCTACAGTGTAAGCATGGATTCACTGGACCGCGATGTCAAGGTGGCTCTTCTAGTTTACACCCGAAATCTAGTGTATGTACACCCGAGGTCGAGTGTGCGGACACCTGAGGTCCAGTGTATGTACACCTCAGTCTAGTGTATGTACACCCGCGATCTAGGTATTCTTGCTGTTGTTGTTGTTCTTCTTCTTCTAACTGTTTCATGCGTTGTTGGGTTGTTTGTTTTGCATGCAGCAACATCCGCCTGTGCATCATCTTCTCCGAATTTCGATGAAAATCTCCAAAATGACTTTTTACGCCAAATAAGAGAAGAACTCTTCGATATTCAGGAACGTTGTAGTGTAACTAGCTGGCCCCCACCCGTCGGATCATTACCATCTTCGTCCTCTTCTCAAACACACACAGAAACATCGTTGCCGGATCTCTCCTTTCTTAGTGAAGGAGAAGATGATGGATATGAGGAAAGACTAGGTTGGATGCCTCTCCTTTTGAAGATTCACCAGGCCTTTGCGGCGCTTCTTTTACCTCCTCTCTCTTCTTTATCATGTTCGAACCGAAAGCATTTTGGGCTTTCTCGTAATAGTGAGGAACACGAAGAGAGAGAGAAAGAAGAACGAGAAGACTTCCAAGAGAGAGGAGAAAGAACCGCGGCGGTCATCGCATTAAGCCAGGATGGTAAGAAAGCATCGCCATCTTATGCAGGGGAAAGGAGCAGCAGAAGAGGAGGAGACGAGCAGTCTTCTCAGTTCGACAGGCAAGGACTTCGGGGTGGGGTCGTGAGAGACGTTAGCCAAGATGAAGATGTCTATCGAATACAGTCAAACGAATTTGAGATATCATCTCTCTGGCAACTAATACAAGCTCAAGCGTCAACTGAAGTCGAAGGAACTGGAGATGAAGAAGAAGAAGAGCGAGGGGGCCGAGGAGGAGGAAGAGGAGGAGGAGGCACGCGTCCACGGTCTGGATCAGGTGGTGGTGGCGGAGGAGGAGGAGGAGGCGCGCGGGTTGACGGGGCTCCTATCCCTGGTATGTTTTTTGTTGCCGGGGCTTCTACAGACGCAGATAATGTCCTTACCCAACCGAGCCAAAATCGGGCTGTTCTTTCTCCCTCTTTCCATGGATATATATAATTGATAAATCTATAGATAGATAGATTAAAGATAGATTGATTAAAGATAGATTGATAGATAGATCCGTGGATGTATGTGTACATGGATGTATACGTGTCTTTACCCCTCGGTGTGCGTTCTTGTCGGTCTTCACATCAGTGTGGGGAGAGGAGTAGTAGTAGTAGTATTAGTAGTAGTAGTAGTGGTATTAGTATCACGATCGCATGCACTCTCGTCACTGTATGTGTATGGTTACCTTCAACTGTCTATCCCGTGTATGTACAGATGGATCTACGTGCACAGCAGAGATGTAGATGCACGCGCCGTGTATAGACCTCTTCACCTCTGGGAGGTTTCTATTCTCCGGTGTATGTGGGTAAAAAGTATGATCTCTACATATGTATAGCTTCAGGAGACGAGAGGTGCAAACAACCCTGCTGATAGATTGCGGCAAGTATCCGTTCTATCTCTCTACCCTTTCATGCGGAAATGTGGTGTATGGCGATTTCCCCGTCTTCTTCTTCTTCATCCCTAGCTCCATGTCTCAAGACTTGCTGCCCCCCCCTCTATCGTTCTCTTTCCTTGTTGGTAGGGATCTCCTCCTTGTTCTCTCGTCAAAGCTCTGTCGTAGGAGCTTCAGGAGGAGGAGGAGGGACAGGCACAAGTCAAACAGCGTCAACAGGAGAAGGAGGAGGGCCTCCCTCTCTTCGTATTCCTATGAGTTCAAATCCTTCTAGTGATATGCTTCTTCACAAGACTTCGCCCAATGGAGTCGTTAAAACTACCAACAAGACCTTCCCTAAAGAAGAAGAAGAAGCAACGAAGCCTGCTCATCTGTCTCACGATCCATCTTCTTCCTCCTCTTCTTCTTCTTCCACCTCTCTCGTCAATGATGAAAGCGCTTGGGATGCGAGAAGAGAAGATCTCTTCGATGTCTTACCTTTCGAGGTGTCTGTACACTTTGAGAGAGGCTGCTGGACGTCTGTTTGTTTTCATCAGCTTATCGAGCAGCAAAGAAGTCTCCATACACAAGAGAAACCTCCCCACCTCCATCAGCAATTAGCATCGACCTTTCTCCATTCACGCCCCAGTTCTTTTCGATCTCTAGGCAATAGTAGTATCAACAGTGTCTCTTCGTCGACCGCCGGAGGAGCAATAGGAGGCGCAGGACTCCTCACAAGGGGGGGGGGAGGTAGCGGCCACTCTGGAAAGAATACTAGCCCGTCACCACGTAGTCTAGGAGGAGGAGAAGGAGGGAGGAGTGGAGAGACACCTAGCAGTGGGAGTGTGATCAGTACTCATTATTACAGTACCAATAGAAATACCACTACTCCTAGTAGTAGTAGTGGTAGTGGTCACTCCAGTAGTAGTAGTAGTTGTTCTCCTTCTTCCTTCTCTCCAGGCGGAGAGCCAAGAGAAAGAGGAGGAGATCGAGGCTATCCGCATTCACATGATCCTGCCACGATGAATCTGGGAAAGAAATCCCAGGCTTTTTCTTCTTCTTCTCTTCCTTCTTCTTCTGCTCCTTTATCTACAGGGGGAGGTGGAGGTCCTCGTGGTAGCCCGTGTGTAGTAACGACCCCTCCTTGCGCCTTTTGTCCTGCGGTCTCGGAATCTCTTTCACCTTCTTCTTCTTCCTATCCCCAATTTCGAAAGGCCTTTTCTTATCTGCAGTTTGAAGAGGGGGGAGAGATAGAAGATGAAGAAGAAGAAGACGACGAGACCCCTTCGAGAGGGAGAGAAGGACAAGAAACATCCCAAGACGACGATGAAAAGCGAACGGCTTCTGCTATTGCTAGCAAAGGAAGAGAAGAGAAAGGTGGAGAGAAAGAGAAGAGACGTGGGGACAAGAGGGTGGCGAAGAAGATCAAGAAAAGCCGATCGATTCTGCCTCGGGTTCGATTCATGATAGATACAGAAGTCCTCCATTTCTGCTGTTGTAGTGGAGGTCGGTACGAGGCCTACTTCACGTCTTTACTGGCCCACCTCGTTCTCACTGAGTATGGGGATGAAGAGGAAAAACCTTCTCATAGGAGAGAAGAAACACAAGAAGAAGGAGAAAGAAATTGTCATTCTTACAGTCGAAAAGAAGAAGAAGAAGATATTTCACCTTTTTCATCCCCTCTGAGCCAACATAGTAGAGACTGCTACTCGACTGGATGGACGGGTGTCTCTACGACATTCTCCTCTACTTCTTCGGTTCGTCATTCCCACCCTTATTCCTCGGGTAAAGAGGAGGAGGAAGAAGAAGACTATTTTCGGGGACTAGATCACCCCTCTCGTGAGAATGGCTCTTCTTCTAGTAGTAGTGGCGGTTCTCCCCTATCTTCTTCTTCTTCATCTTCCTCCTCCCCCAGCGGGAAGAAGAAGAAAAAGAAGAAACGAAGCTCTGGCAATGATTCTTCTTCTTCGACGGTGTCCCCTTCATCTTCTCATATTGTTGTTCTCCCCCCTTCTTCTTCTTCTTCAGCTACTGACCTCTCTTCCCCCCCTCAGGAGAGAGATCATCGTCTCCCCTCTGAAAGCCTTTCTTCTTCTCCTCCTTCTCCTCCCTCGTTAAGAAAGACGTTCCTTTCTTATCTGGTCCTTCCGGATTTTCTCTTGTATAGCCGTACCATGGTAGCTAAGCGAGCCCATCATGCTATGAGAGTCATCTTAGATAGCGGCCTATGTAACCATAATCCTTTCTATACCAAACCCAGACCCCTCCTCCCCCCTCCTTCACCTTTCCCTTCCTCTTCTCGCTCTCCAGCGTCTCCAGAGGCCTCCACTTCATCTTTGCCAGATCCATCTTCTCATTCTCGTCTTCCTCCTCGTCTTCTCTCCAAGCCAGGAGCGGGCACCCTAAACGACAAATCCATCAGCGTCACCAGCCATAGCAGTCATCATAGTCATACTAGTACTACGGGTCTGCCTCTTCCGAGCCCCTTTCTCAATACGACCCCCCCCAAGAGTCTCCCTTCTCCCCTGCAACAGCAGGGTGGGTCTTCGCTCAATACGAGTTGGAGAATGTGGAGAGAGAAATACAATTGGCACCTCACGCTGCTTACATCAGCGGCTGTCGAAGCGATAAAGGATGCGTTCACAGATCTTACTCTCGATGTATGGAATAGTTGCTTCTACGGAGCTGTTGCCGACTCCTCAAATGTCCGGTGTAAGAGTCGGGATCGACTGGAGCAGATCCTTATTGCTCTACTAGGCAATGGAGATGCCTACATTCGTCTTGAAGCAGTTAAGCTTCTCAATGCTTTCTATGACAGGTATGAAGAAGGGAAGGAGAAGCAAGAGGAGAAAGAACAAGCTTCGCGCGAGACGATGAAAGAGATCTAGAAAAAGAAAGGCAGAGAACGAACGGCAACCTATCGATAGGGGAAGGGGGGAAATACAGGGGTTGATTCTGATAGAGAGATAAGTAGGCTAAAGATAGATAGACAGATACATCAAAGATAATTCAATAGATAGCTAAGAACATAGATAGATAGATAGATCAAAGATAGATAGATAGATAGATTAAAGATAGATCAAAGATAGATAGATTCATGCTGTAGACATGTATGGAGTTTTCGAGATGTCTGTGAATTGCCTAGAGATACCCTGTAGATTCATGTTGTATGGAGGGTGGGAGGAAACCTCCAGCGAATGCTCTCTCTGTCCCTACACTCTTCATACGATAACAAAAGTCTACAGCGCCAATTCTCCTCAGATCGATACCATCTGGGAAGACTCATGCACTTCTATCTATCTATCTATCTTTAATCTATCTACCTATATCTATCTGAATCTGTATCCATGTATATATCTATGTGCATGTCTGCGGCAATGTATTTGGAGTGGGAGTTGTGAGAGAAGAGGACTCTTCCTAAGACTGTCTCGTCTTATATTCGGTGAGTTTTTCTCACTCTGTCTATATAGAAGAGTGTGGTGTGATGCGATCGAGAGACGACAGGGGGCGTGGTATGTGTTTGGGTAGAGGGATGGTCGTTGTCTGAAAGAACAGAGAATGAAGCAAAGAAAGGAAGTTTCTTCTCTCTCATCTCTCTTCTTAGTTCAGATGGCTCTTGTCTCGAGTCTACCACACTATAGTGTATCTCTACGGTGTATATACACATACAATTATACATACATAGTCATACATACATGTACATACACCTCAAGTCTTCGGCCTTTACAACGTACCTCCTTCCTTCGTGTCTCCTGATCTTGGGATAAGGGTAATCTTCACGATGCAAAACTTAGGAATTCTTCTCTTCATCTCTCCAAGTCACAACTGTCTACTCATGTAAATACCGCTCTCTCCAAAGTGAGGCCGGCGCATATCTCCCTCTCTCTCTCTCTATATATATATGTATATAGGTATGTGTAGGAGTGAGAGAGGAGGTCTATGTTGCGGGGTGTGGTTTGTGTGTGTGTAGACATGACTGGCAGCTCAGGCAGCCCTTCACACCTCTCATCAAATCGTAAGTTGTCTGTCTGTCTGTCAATGAGGTGCATGCATGCAACTCCCCCACTCTTTCTTTCTTTTCTATCTTCCTAACATTTCAAGTAAATATCCTTCTTGTTTCAGCACATGGATCTCTGTATGTTTACATGGATCGAACGGTTTCTTCGTAAATACCTGTATTCACATCGAGAGATCTTATCTCTCTCTCTTTCTCGTTCTCTTCGTAGACATTTCCTACGAAGCCTGCCTCCCTCTTCGTCTTCTCTCTCTCTTGTTTGCGGTCCGTTGCACTCGTTCTTAGGCTTCGTCCTTGCTTGCATTCATAACCGTCCCCATATGTATCTTCACATCACCCTACATAGATGGATAGATAAGTAGATAGATACATAGATGGAGAGATAAGTAGATACATAGATGGATAGATAAGTAGATACATAGATGGATAGGTAGGGATACATAGATGGATAGATAAGTAGATACATAGATGGATAGGTAGGGATACATCTCTACGTCAGATTGCTAGTCGGTCGATTCTAGAAAGGAATCCCTACTCCCGCACAACTTGACTTCTTCTACACATACATGCAGTCACGTATATATTTATATATATATCTATAGATAGATGGATATATGTATATGCGGTGTATTTATATTCTCCATAGCCAGTGAACTTCAGAGGGGGGAGGCACGAAGTTCTTCTTGTCTGTCTTTTCTTGCTCTCTGTCTATCTCCTCTTCTCTCTCTCTTTCGCCCTTTTCCCCTCCCCAGTTCTATTCGCCTCCCTTCTATCGTCGTGTCTTTCTATCTAGCTTTGTTTCTATGTATCATTCCATCTTTCTTGCTATCTATCTATCTACCTTCCTTCTTTCCTTTCTATCTATCTATCTATCTCTCTCTCTCTATCTCGTTTCATGTGTTGTTTCTGCTAGAGTTGGAGATCCCTTTGTCTTGACCGTCTTGATCGATGTGCACCGAACTCTTCCCCGTTCTTATTCTCTCGATTCTTCTCCTCTCGAAGATTATCCCGAAGAAACTTCCTCTCCTACGGACGTCTTTGCTATTGTTGCTGCGCCATCTTTCAATCGTCTAAGTAATTGTTCAGTCTATTCTTATCATACTTTCTCTTGGACTCTCCTGCATATCTCTCCTACTACTACTCCTACTCCTACTTCTTCTTCTTCTTCTTCTCCACCTACCTCAAGTCATCCTAGCGAAGAACGCAGAGAGAGAGGAGGATCCTCGCATGTGGGGAGAAGTTCTTCTGACCAACGGGGCACGAGCCAGGAGCGATCTGAGAAGGAGGAGGGGAGAAGAAGTGAAGAAAAAGAACAGAGAGAGAAGGAAGAGGATCATAAGAAGACCTGTGAGAATGGTGCATGTATACACAAGACAGAAAGGATGGGAGGGAGCGGAAATCTTCCTCTTAGCGGGGAAGGTGGAAAAGAATCCCTCGTCGGGGTACGAGAGAGGTGGCTCGGCACTGCAGACTTTGGCGTCTTTACGCGGTGTGGCTTTTTTGACTGGAGAATCTGCCGAGCTAAAGAAAGCGATGGATCCTGGTATATACACATACACACAAAAAGAAAAAGAGAGAGAGAGAGAGATTCAACCCTAACAACTCTCTTGCTTCTTTCTTTCTTTCTTCACTCCATGAAGGTCATATATGGTAGAGATAGGGTGAAGAGAGATGTATATATCAATATATATATATATATGTATAGTGTGTAGGCAGGTGTATATACACTCTATATGTATGGAGAGAGATGTGTGTTTCCACACATATGTATATAGGTGTGGATCGATTCGCTCTTTTGCAGTCTTTCTTTTTCTTCTTTTGGTCTATCGTTGTAAAGGGTCTTGTCTGTCTGTAGCCTCTCTTCCTTCTCTCTCTGTTCT
>NW_027160398.1:17165-17297 GCF_002600585.1 Cystoisospora suis
ATCTATATCTATCTATATCTATTGATCTATCTAGATTCATCCCTATCTCTATCGTTCTGGTTGTGCTTCTCTCCAACCCTTCTATCTACTGCTGACGATGAGGTAAAACAGGAGGTCAACTCTAACTACAGG
>NW_027160398.1:17342-17599 GCF_002600585.1 Cystoisospora suis
CAAGCTCTCCTCTTTTCTACTTCATTCCTTTCTTATTCATTCCTTCCACTTTTCTCACCCTTTCTAACACTCTCTCTCTCTTTAGTCTTCCCGTGTTGCGCGAGTCTAAGATGTAGGTGGAAGTTTCTGTGGCTTGATAGAAGGCAGCATACAAAAATCTCGCATAGATGAGTGACCTCCCTCCCTTCTACGGGCTTTTTCATCTCCATCGAGAAAGGGTTGTTTAAAAAGGACTAATGTATCTATCTTTAATCCAT
>NW_027160399.1:0-430 GCF_002600585.1 Cystoisospora suis
TATAGAGTGCATTGCCCTGATAAAGACAGAAAGATAAAGATAGAGAGATAAAGATAGAGAAATAGACAGATCGACGAAAGATAGAGATGTGTACCGGAATGATGAATAGAGATGTTTAGAGAAGAAGCGAGATATTCCAAGAGAGAGTCGACTCCCCTGATCCTCATTATGGCCATCACCGGAAAAAAGGTAAATCACAACGCTCCCAATCCAACTACGAATACTCCCACGACTAGGACTATTACCACTCCTGTGACTAGTACTCTTCTTCTTCCCCCACCCCGTTTCTCCTGCATGGGCCTGCTATCTCCAGTCTACCACCTGGGTCTTAGATACTTTCATATTCACTCAATGCAAACCAAGAGACAAGAATGGAGACAAAGACGACGACTCCTGTAATCGACCGAGTCCTTCTTCGGAATTGGGAAGT
>NW_027160400.1:0-1465 GCF_002600585.1 Cystoisospora suis
AGAACAGAGAGAAGAAGAGAGTACCGGAAGAGGTTTCAGAGGCTTTGTAGTCTTTGTATGTCTTCTCTGTTGAAGTGCATGTGAGGCGGTTGGGAGATTTTCTTTTGCTCTTCAGGGAGACGGCTGTGTTACCAAGCAGAAGGTCGAGCTGCAGTGTGAAGGCTCGAACTTTGGATGGATTCATGGAATTAAAGAGGAAGCTATCGATCACAATAAGTCAGTTGGACTACATACATATCTAGGGGTGTCCACTGGGCGCGGGTACACGTATACATATCTAGATAGGTATACCGGCGTATCGTAGGCTCTTTATCATTTATAGAAAGAGATGTGAGGACACCGTATGATGGTGCTGGGGGATCTCCGGTACCTATCTGTGTTGTCGGATTCTCCCATGCAACGACAGCAGGTGTCTCTGCATCAAGGGTGTACATACAGTAGGTCAAACTTCCTTTAGGCATTTCTACATGACCACGTGCCGAAGCACGCAGAGGCATCACACCGTCGTCAAGTCTATGAGCATGCTTGCTTACGTGTGTCTATATACCCCCGTGAGAGCTTAGTCTAAGCAAAAGAAACCCCACGAGCTAAGCAACACTCCAGTCTGTCTCCCGAACCTGAAGAGACGGCGCCGGTGGGAGCCGCCGTAATGTCACGTGATGATCGGATGAAGCGCTTAACTGCTTGGATTCGCCGTCTGTTCTTCCAGATAGACTCAGCTGAACTGGCGGGGACTTGAGACAGACACCACAGAGAGAAGAGGAGCACCACCCCGCTATGATCTTTGGGGGGGCTTGCGTTATCATGAGGAGGCAGACAGTCTGTGTCCTAAACAAGAAAGTCTACTCCCTCGACACTATCTGTTTGCCAGCTCTCTTGCCTTTTTTCTGAGGGTGAAAGTAGATTGCACGCAGCAAGTGAAGGGCCTAATGTAAGTACATAGATAAACACGGGGTTCGACACGCATATAGAAGCCTCATACACTATAGGGACGCCCAGGGGCCGGTTGTCAAGAACACATGGCGAGCTTCTTGGAGATTATGACTGAGAGCCGTCATACGATAGAGCTCGTAAATGCGTCAGTAAGGCTTTAGGGTTCAGTCCAATCTAGGCTGCTCAGGCGTATACCTAGATGAATATCTGTATGGTTGCACTTCACGTCTCGTCAGCGTGTATATATGCATTCGTGGAGGCAGGACGCTTGCTCACACAGCCACTGTGTGTCAGGTAGTTCATATTCATATACCCCACCCGCGGCATTGATTGCTACCTACACATCCAGCTTGCCTGCAGGGAGAGAGTGACTCTGGATGGTTATTTCTCGTCGTTAGCAGAACCCAAGCTATGCCTCCTTTCAGGCTGTTCCCTGCTGTTCGTGGTGTCTCTTGTTTTTCTTCTCCTTCATCGCAGGATTCTGACAAACGACGTGCAAGCCGTCTTGAAATACTATGGCATTGAAGCCGCT
>NW_027160400.1:1580-5306 GCF_002600585.1 Cystoisospora suis
TGGCCTCCAAGGGACGGGGGGCCCGGGGTCACGTGGCGGGGGGAGGGGGAGAATACGGTTAGGCGTCAGGGGTACAGCTGGGAGAGCTTCAATGAGGGTTGTGATAACTCTATGCCCGATGTGTCAATCCAACAAAGTCATGTTCATTCGTCTCGACTGTGGGTATCGCTATGAAGATACACGAAGAAAGTAGGAACGCGGATACCAACAATTTCCTAAAGTGATATAAAGCCTCTTTCTGTATGTATGAATATATAGATGCATATATATGTATTATATACACGCATATACTTGTATGTATACATCTCTTTATTTGTATATATTTACATATAAATGTATATACATGCGTGTCTGGGTATGTGTGTGTACGCCGGTAACCAGCTTAGAGAAAGAGGTTTATATGTGTGGATCTCACAGGTTACGCACGATGTTCTTGGGGGAGGTGTATGCACTGTTCGTCTGGCTGTGTTGACTCGTGTACAGGCTGGGAATCACAGGTTCAAACGCACCGTTCCTGCAGATGTCTTACGAGACTTCTTTCAAGTTTCTTACTGAAGCCTGTGAACGAGCGGCTGTCGGTAAGCTTAGGAGAAAGCAGCTTTGCTACCTACTGCTGTGCATAATCTCAATCTGTAAGGCAGAAGGGCAACGATACACGTAGTCGATAAGACGGTTACCGCAGATGGGAGACAACGAGGGTCCCGAACGTGAGTATGGCATGTCGACGCTCTTGGGTTGCCAATGGCGTTTTGAGACAAGGGCCCGTTGCAGCAGTCAACTTTCTTATGAACTGGCTTAGATGAGACGAGGCAGGAATGGATCAGGCTAACTAGCTGGGCAAAGTCTTCTGCGATTTCGAGTTACAACAGTGACTGAAGCATGGAACCCCCGCTGTGATTCTTCGATATGGAGCGGGCAATGCCCCGTTTCTAGGTAAAGCTGCGTAAGCGTTTCTTTCTATCTTCTGTGTCTGCTCCTCACCAGATGCTCTCAGTACGCCATCGGCAAGTCTGGTTGTAGGCAGCCCGTCCCCCATTGGCTCTCAGCAACTTCAGGTGTATACTCAGCTAAGGCCCTCGCTACATAAACAAAGAGATTATTTCATCAAGAGGACAGAGGTTGGGAGAGCTGACAGGACCACAGTGAGTTTCGAAGTGGAAGGCGAAGAGGTCTTTTCTCGAAAAAAAAGAAAAGATCGAAAAGCAGTGAACAGCGGCGGTGAGCCTGGGGGGGCATGCGTCGTTTTTTCGAGGGCTGAAGAAGGCCTGCTGTCAGGGTCAAAAAAGACCCAGCAACCACGTTTAACAGACGGAAAGAGTTCCCTCATAAAGGTAGGGAGAGCAGAAGCTGACCCCGAGAACAACTTGAAAGCACCCGGCATGATTGTGCGAGAGACCGAAATGGACGAAGAGATCATCAGCATCGAGAAGGAAAAGGCTCGCAAGCACTCTTCCAAAAAGAAGAGGACCTTTGATTTCGTCTAAGTCTCGCGCAGGCAATGAGCAGCGATGGAAACGTCTAGGTCATACATAGATCTAAACGAAAACTGGTGGCTCCCAGTGCTGCTTCAAAGTGTAACGGCGCTGCGTGCGTTTAAGACAGCCGCATGTCCAATCCATGATGGCTTCCTATTATATAGGTGGTCGCCATGTGCGGTTGGGCCCGACAGCTCCGAGGTTCTGTCTGTGCGGTCAGAAGGGTACCTCGTTCACGCGTCGATAGGTACCCTTTCGTTTCTACATCAGGTTGGGTTCTGAGTGTGATGATCCGGCTTTAACAGACATGCGGGCAGCTGCTTTTTTCCTTGAGAGTTTTCACTGGCTTGAGTAAGGGGGCAGGCTGAGAAGCAGAAAGACGCCACGCACATTCGTTATAAGGAAGTTCGAATATGCCTCCCGTGTGACCAGCACGAAGAACTATTGCGCATCAAGGCCATGACACGGGTGTGTTGCCTACCCGACCGCTGCGACACCACGCGAGTGTTCCCCGGGGGAGCCGCACGGCTACGACTTCGCTTGGAAGACCGCGACTGCACGAACTACTTCGCGGCACGAATCCAGTAAGGCGTCTACCCCAGAATTATGAAAGGGCACCCGGATCACGGGTGCGCACGCTAGCATACATAAGACACCTAAACATGCCACTATTTCGCACTTTTGCACGGAAACACGTATCACTTGTCGGTACCTCAGTAACACACGCACCGTTCACAGACACTAGAGGAAGGTTAAGCTATTCTCACGCACAGTAATAAAATAGCGAAACTGGAACAAGAGCGTTCGGGAGGGGGAAGTTTTAAAGACCTCTCCAGTCACGTCACGCCTACAGAAAGTTGCTCCCGCGGTAACGCGCAACGCGATCACGCACGAAGAATAGATTGGTACAAGGCCACCTGGACGATGACCCTTCTCCCTGACGTTTGCGGAGTGCTGTCGCTCTGAACTGAACAAACAGCGGCCTGAGCTCGTTTACCTAGCGCTTAGGAAAAAGCATACACAGACAAACTAGTCCGTTACTTCGACCAAAATCATAAGAGAACTATTCACAACTCCCATGGGGTGTGTTCCCGATGTGTCTCTTCTGTTCCTAGCGGGTGGATTGTGGGGAGTACACCCCCCCTGGCTTGCTGCGTCCGCTAACTAACTATCTTGCTGAGCTAGCGCTAGTTTGCTAACTACTCGCGAAAATCAGATTATTCTATTGTTGCGCGTAAAAATAGTCTAACTTGCTCAGGTGTCACGAAGCTCACCCGGGACTTGTCAGACGAACCACAGGTTCTTAGCCCTAAGTCCAGCTCAAGGGTTTGGCTTACACAATAGTTGGGGTGCGGATGGACGCCAAAACTACTGCACGATCCAGGCTGGCGGTTCATACCGGTACGCCGTAGTGGAAAAAGGAGTTCCAGGCCCACGGATCTGATTTCTGTGCGTCGTAAGTCAGGGTGAATCGACCTGAACCGGTGGTCTTCCCTGCGTTATCAAGTCAACCCGACGGCGTTGGCTCGTCGTAGACACCGGACACTCTCCCGCTTGATTGGGAGTTGACAGAGTTCCGGGACTACGTCCTTCACTCATAAGAAAAACGGCATTCACTTCTCTTTCGTAGTTCTGGACACCTCGTTCGAGTCAGAGAACTTACATGACTGGGCCTGCCTAGGTCGTTTTCACGAACACGCTTGCACACGCCCGTGCACACGACACGTTAGGATACGTGGTACATCATGAACTTAATGTCTTCTCTCGTCAAGCATGCGACTATCTTCTCCGGGAAAACACTTACCGTGAGAACCTTTCTCCTTTTTCCTTCTCCCTCCTCCCCAAAACCTGCTGCGTCCCTTCTGTCTATCTTCTCTCTCTCCGACTCGATTCCACACCAGGTGGCCTCCTTCCGGCTAGCCGGCCCGGTGTCCTCGCGAAGGGTCGGCCCGTACGGTCGGTTCATGCATGCACTGAGCCACTACGAGGTCTCCTAAGTCGGCGTCCTTGCTCTCTTGCTTCAAACGGCACCCTACTCGAATTTAGGATACTCTAGCTCTTCTTCTGTCAGAGATTTATACTCTGACCCGTGAGATAACCTAGCTTATCCTCGGTCAAGTGAGGTCCAGTGTAAGGGACCGAACCTTATTCTTGATCTGAGGGACCAACGACAGTAATGGGAGTTCGTTTATGGACTAGTACAGTGCAGTGAGGCTGAGAAAGGCCCAGCCTGATATGCCGGGCAACACAA
>NW_027160401.1:0-336 GCF_002600585.1 Cystoisospora suis
GTATATACATATATATATATAAGTCTTACAGTGGATCCACCTATACGTGTTTACGTACATCTACGAGTGGTTTCACGTGTATATACACCTAAGTATAACAGTGTATCTACCTTTACCTGTGTACATGTATGTAGCTATGTATTATGAGATAGCATCTCCTACCTATCTATGTGGGCGTGTCTGGACTTATTCGATCTTTACGAGGGAGTATATATATATTAGGGCTGAAAAGGAGAATCTCTGCCGTTTCTTTGCTTGTAGATAGATTCTCGTTCTATTCTGACGTCCTTCTATAGTGACGATAGAAAGCAGACATTGTTCTCTCTCTCTCTCTCT
>NW_027160401.1:766-1033 GCF_002600585.1 Cystoisospora suis
CTGTCTTTCTTTCTTTCTCATCGAGATGGCGGGGTTGGTGCTCTCGCCTTTTCTTCCTCTTATTCTTTTCTTCTATTTTGTTTCTCTTCTTTCTTGATCTTGCTCGCTAGGCGAGAGACCGAGCTCTCTCAGCCGTTCAGCAGGTCTTTGCAGCGGTACGCGATCCTTCGTGTTGTTCTCTCAAGACTCCCCTCAAGCAAAGACAGGAGAGAAGAAAATTGTGGCACAGACTCGCAGCCCAAGACCGCTCTGTCGATCTTAGAGAAA
>NW_027160401.1:1378-4226 GCF_002600585.1 Cystoisospora suis
CTATCTCTAATCTATTTATCTTCAATCTATCTTTATCTATCTATCTATCTTCAATCCATGTATCTATCTATCTATTTCGACCGATAGATAGGGGGATGTTTGTGCAATGTACGATATATACAGGATAGGGAGTGTGTGTCCTTTCTTCTCTATGATTTACTCTCGCCCTTTTAATGAAGATCAAGTCTCTATCCCAATTCGCTCTCTACAAGCTTTCCTGCTCTCCTTTCTTTCTTCTTTTTCTTCTTTTCTTTCACTTTCCTTCTCTTGTTCTCTTTCTTTCTCTTTCTTTTCTTCTTTTCATCTCTTTAGAGAGACGGCGAAGATATTGGCAGATACCTCAGCGGCTCAGGTTGCGGCGATAAGGCTGAGACAGGAACAGCTACGTGAAAAAGCCCAGAAGGAGAGGTAAAGAAAAAGAAAAAGAAAAAGAGAAAGAAGAAGAGAAACACTTCTATTCAAATCGACCGACATGCGCCCCCGAGAATCCTGACGAGTTCGTTTCTCTTCTTTTCTCTTCTTCCGTCATCTTTCGGATTACTTTTAGCTAGTTGAGAGAGAGAACTCTATACATACTCTTCTGTATAGTGGGGAGTAGAGAGAGGCGCCACGTCTTCAGGAAGAAAGAGATATTTACTCATGCATGTATGGTGTATCTACATACAAGGAAAAATATGCCTGTCTATCTTTATCTATTTATTCATCTACCGAACTTGCACCTCTCTTTTCTGCATAGAGAAAAGATAGATTGAAGATAGATCAAAGATAAGGTGGATAGATAGGTAGAGAGAACTAGATAGGTCGATCGCCATGGAGGCCAGTCAGTAGTCATCATTACGATACATGCATATGTCTTTCTTTCTTTTTCTCTTTGTAATATCCTTCTTTCTTACCAGTGTCTTCCTTTCTCCTTCATTTCTTTCTATCTTTCACTCTGTCTTTTCTTTCTCTTCATGTGGAGGAAAAAGGAAAAGAAGATTTTGTTCAGAACTCAAGAGTGGAGGCGGCTTGTCTTCTCATCCCCTCGGGTGTATATACACCTCAGGCGTGGCACCCCGTGTCGGTTTCTCTCGACAACTACGCTAAGAATCGATATGCGCGTCTCCATCCTGCTGTTCTTTTTCTTCTCACGTTGAAGAGAAGAGAGCTTGTCTTCCTAAGATAAAGAAGAGATGTCTTTTCTTCCTATTCTTTCTTCTCCTCCGGAAATCTTCTCTATTTTTGTGCTTGTAGAATGCGATTACTCAAAGAGAATGATATGGAGGCCTATATGAAGCTTGTAGAAGAGACCAAGAATGCGAGGTTAAGAGACCTTCTCTCCGCCACAGATGCTTTTCTTGCAGATCTTTCTCTCCGTGTGAGAGACCAGCAATCCGCTACGAAGGATGTAGCTCGCCAGCACCAATTGTCAGTCAAACTGTAGTCTACACAAAGTCACAAGAAAGAGAAAGAAAATAAAATGAGAAGATCTCATCTTCACATGACAACACACTAGACTCAATTGTGTGTCTCGAGAGAAACATAATTGAGTGGTCTTTTCATCGATCTCCGTAGGGGGAGATGAGAGAGAGATAGGTTGGTAGATCATAAGGGATCTATGTATGTGCCATATACACATACGTATGAAAAGAGGCGCATGTGTGCATAGACGTGTGTTCGGATGTTGATGCGCATATGTAACGTATGTATATCTGTGGAGACATGCCTTGTGATATATCTATCTACACATGACAAGGTGTATAGATACACATCAACTCTTCTTGTGACATAGACAGACACGCAGTGATATACGTAGATCTATCTATCTATATGTATATATATATATCTATGTATATGTCTACACGTGTGTATATTTGTCTCTCTATATCTCTGTATAGGTATGCAAGTTGTCAGGGGGTGTTGCTGTATGTGTGAATGAAGTATGCATGATGTGGGGTGCCCGTGACTGATAAAGGAGTGGTTTATCTACGAGAGCTTGAAAAGGTGTCAAGTGATGGCTCTATACATAGGCATTAAGGAAAATTCTTGCACTGCATGCATGCATGCGCCTTGCTCTATGTCTCTCCCTTGTACATGACTGTCTTAAGAGTGAGAGGTCCAGTGTCATGTACGGCTAGCGAGAATGTTACGATCTATGCCTGCATGTTCTCGTCTCTAGTCTATATGAATTCACAACGTTAATGTGTCTGTAAAAGTAAACACTCTCTTCTACTTTCACTATTCCTTCTCTTTAGGATCATTCACTTCTCTCTGTGACCGACCCCTTCTGACCTGTCCTACATCTTCCTTGTGGGGTGGTGGGGGTTACTCTCTTCTTCTTCTTCTCTTTCCTCCTTAGTGTCATGCATGTCCGTGTGTTTCTCTCTGAAGCAGATCTCTTGTCGGAGAGATGATGTAGGACAGGGAAGCGTAAGAGAGTAGACTTCGTCTTGTCTGTTTCATACTAGTATTGTCTTTGCTACATGCAACTTCAGGTCCTATCGCTTTTTTCTGTCATCTGAATGTCTCTGCATCTCTTCCCGGTGTCTACTCATGTCTAGTCGTGTCTACTGTCACCTAGCCATGGCCCTTTCGACTCCGGCATGCACCCCTGCATTTACGCACTCGTCTGTGTGTCTTGCATATCAGGAGTGAAGATCGACGGAAGCAGACAGATGACCTAGATGAACCTGAGGAGAAAGAAGAAAAGAAGAGAAACAAAGAAGGAGAAGACCAAGACGAAGAAGGAAAGAAACATAACGAGAATGAAGGAGGAGAAGAAAAGATGAAGAAGAAGAAAGATGGAGAAGAAGAGAAAGAAAAAGATGAAGGTGAAGGGGAGAAGAAGAAGAAGAGTCGATCAACAGAG
>NW_027160401.1:4454-4738 GCF_002600585.1 Cystoisospora suis
CTATCTATCTATCTATGTGCATATATACATATACGGTGTCAATAGTCCCATATCCGCATGCATACTTGCCTAAGATTTATTTATGTCTATATGTCTGCGTATTAGATGAGGCTTTCTGTTTCTTCTTCCTCAGCTCTTGTCTAGGGCAGTAGTAGTGTCTGGCCGTGACTTATCTATCTCTCTCTCCACACACATCGTCGTCGCGCACGCAGCTTTCCTCTGCTCTCACTTCGCTCTTTATTTACAAGGGGGTGGGGGGGGGTGACACCTCCTCACGTCCGTAT
>NW_027160402.1:0-306 GCF_002600585.1 Cystoisospora suis
GTGTAGGGCCATCGGCTAGTACAGTTCTTGAGGATGCTCGCGGCGGCGACCCTCTAGGGCTACCTGGCACGCGACTCTGCAGAAAGTGCTCCCGGAAGCTAAACCAGGCCACGTCTCGGAAGACTTGAGAACTTGCCACCAGCGATGCTACGCATACTCCTTCGTGTGCTTGGCTCCAAGCGCTGCCAGGACAGAACACAAAAGTTTCCGGTCCTGTAGGCTTCTGCGCCACAGGTTGCAACAACCCGCTATTTTGTAAAGGTAGTTCACCTGGTTTGTAATACTCGTCATACGCCTCCGCGCAGA
>NW_027160403.1:0-382 GCF_002600585.1 Cystoisospora suis
TGTTATCTGTCTGGCCGTTGGCGGACTTCATGGTTAAACGCCCTTTTGAATTGGAGACCGTTCTGCCACAACGCTTTGCTAGACTTCTATTCACGATGTCGACGCGAGATCCGCTGTCGACTAACGCCCGTACTCGTGCACCACCAACTTTAATGCTCACGGTTATTGCATCGGCCACGATCGGCGATCTGGCCTGCTCCACGTTCCTGCAAGACGACGGGGAGTCGGACGGCCTCCACTGTTGTTCCCTGTTTACTGGTGGAGGTCGTCGTTTCCCGGCTCTTCTGTAGCGATCACCGCGGCTTCAGCGGTTAGCCTGCCTTCCACGAGCGCTTGGCGGAGGGCTTGGCAGGCGTTGTAGGTATGCCCTTGCTTTTTGCAA
>NW_027160403.1:736-1274 GCF_002600585.1 Cystoisospora suis
CTGGCGATGTACTGTTGTGGTCGGCCTGCTGTCATCTTCAACTCCGTTAACTCTTGCAGAACGTCCCACTCCGAATTCGGGGAAATAAACCTCCTCCTCAGAATGGCGAAAAACTCATCAAGAGTTGCTGGACGCTCCCCTGGTGGCCCCGTCTCTTCCACGCATCGATAGAAGTTCTTGGCTTCGCCGGCCAGGAAAAGGGACGCCTGCTGCACGCGGTCCTCTTCGGTCAGCTTCGTAAACTGACCCAGGTACCGCCTACAATCGAAGCAGAAAGTCTGGAAAGTAGCAAGATCAGGACTGCCCTCGTAATTTGTCGGCTGTAGGCGGCGCAGCTGTTGTTTGAGCAGTAGAGCCAGCGCTTGCTGTTCATACTGCTCTCTGACCACCGCTTCGTCGCTCGGGCACCCGGGCGACGGTTCGCTGTCGTGCGCGGCATGCCAAATACGGCGAGAGAAGCGGACTACGTACAAGAGGAAAAACGTTGCTCGTTTAGTTTCCTCGAACCATGCGGTGCTACCACGTGTAACGGCCGTTC
>NW_027160404.1:0-235 GCF_002600585.1 Cystoisospora suis
TGGGAAACCCTCCGAGAAAGAAACAAAGGAAAAGCGTGGAAAAGAGGGAACACCGAGGGGGAGCCGCCCCCAAACCAATACGCGCGGCACGGCAGGGGAAGCAGAAGCAGCGGAGGAAGGATCAGGAAGAGGGCTGGACACGTCAAACAACACATAAGAACGAAGCAAAACTGATAAGAAAGGCAATTATCACAAAGATAAGGGGAAAAAAGGCCTCGAAAGAGGAAGTAAGGGT
>NW_027160405.1:0-228 GCF_002600585.1 Cystoisospora suis
GGCAAAGGAGAAATTAAACTAGGGGGGCTGCCGGAAGAATATCCCATCAAACACAAGCCAAGCGCTTGGTTCAAGGAGGCCGGAAAGGAACTAGACAAAGATGTAGGAGAACTGCTGGATGAGTTTACGGAATTATTTGAAGAATTGCCGAAGGGGGGATGTCATGAATGTACAGCTGGAAATTTTGCTATGGGTTCCCCACCAACCTTCACTAGGAGGCGCACTTCC
>NW_027160406.1:0-262 GCF_002600585.1 Cystoisospora suis
TGGAAAGGGCACCATCACCTACTAATAGCGGACCTAGGACAAGATCTCATCCTGGGTCTAGACTTCTGGCGACACGCCGGACTCGCATGGAACGGGCGAACCGGCGAATTCGCCCAAGGAAAGGGCAAGGTCAGTAAGACCACGTCGAGGAACGACTCTTGGACCAAGAGATTGAATGACCTAGCGACCAAGAGATTGAATAACCTAGCGCCAGGGCCCAGCACAGACAAGAAGCTGGCGGCGGAGGTCGGGCGGCAACTCA
>NW_027160407.1:0-722 GCF_002600585.1 Cystoisospora suis
GTGCAAAGCTTGTCGGTGTTGGGGCTTCGAGCTTGGACACACAACACCACCACCGCCCGTATCTTCCGGGCACCACGCGATGAGGGAAGCTCAAAGACCACGACGGGTATAGGACGCGAATGGATAGAGGAGCTGGATGACAACCTCAGGAAGTCTGTCCAAGGTTGCTATTCATTCAGAGACTCGATACAGCTAATACATACCACCAGCGGTGAGGCATGCAGTCTAGTAGGGCTCTCACCCCCGCAAAAAAGTGCTAGTTAGACAACGCTGTTAAAAGGTGAGGTGTTTGTACTAACTGCTGCAGCTTGACTGCAGTAAAGATGCCGACAACCTGTTAAGCAGGGCGGGCGGTGCACGAGAAGACGGCTTCGCGTTGTTCCCTTTGCTTAGTGGTTTGCATGCCGTCGTTGCTGTCGTGTAGCTTGCACAGGGTGTTGCTTCTTGTTGATGGTCGCAGCCCGGCACTTCGCCGCGGAGACGTAGTGGCGATCACTTTCAAATGTAATAAGAAGTCCTGGCTGATAGTATACCGCCCGTTACTAGCATGCTGTCACCTAGCTTCCTTCTCTCGGTCATGTCGCGGGCGAGCGCGTCACCCGCATCTGCTGGTTTTCCTTGTGACTCACCACCGCACGACTACTCCCTTCTCTCACCCAATGCACTGGTTTTCTTTGTTCGCTAGTTGGTGAGCTCCGCACTGTGTACTCTGGTTACACCAA
>NW_027160408.1:0-209 GCF_002600585.1 Cystoisospora suis
CGGGGAAATAAACCTCCTCCTCAGAATGGCGAAAAACTCATCAAGAGTTGCTGGACGCTCCCCTGGTGGCCCCGTCTCTTCCACGCATCGATAAAAGTTCTTGGCTTCGCCGGCCAGGAAAAGGGACGCCTGCTGCACGCGGTCCTCTTCGGTCAGCTTCGTAAACTGACCCAGGTACCGCCTGCGATCGAAGCAGAAAGTCTGGAAAG
>NW_027160409.1:0-407 GCF_002600585.1 Cystoisospora suis
CAAATTAGGCCACGAAAGTCCACGCGGGAAAACCTCCCGCCTCAGAAGCTGCATGCGCCGGCGGCCGCAAGACAACGGGCGACTCACACAGAAGAGCGGATGGCAGTCCGGTTAGGAAAACTGCACATTTTCCACGCAAAATAGGTATTTATGGAAAGCAAAACACATTGGCTATCCACTGAGCCACAATAAGCACAAAAAGAGTAAAGAAATAAGCACAGGAACGACACCTCGGACCTCGGGAGGCCGCAACGGCTCGCGAAGGCCAGCTCACTCGCCGGTGAATCGAGCCGGGGAAAACACGGTTTCCACCCGATCCCGGGCAAGAAACCGTGCAAAATGGAAAAGAAATGCACAGTACTGCACCTAGGAAACCCCAAAGTCTGCTTCCGACGCAGAAGCAAAGC
>NW_027160410.1:0-4270 GCF_002600585.1 Cystoisospora suis
AGATTTCTTCTCTCTTCATAGACCTTAAAGACCTAGTTCCATAAAACCTACATACAGACACACCTTTTCTCCATAACCCTATATACATATAGATACATACCTATTTATACATATAGACATATAGATACCTACATATGTCTATATACAGAGATGTGTGTATGTATAGATCTCTGTGCGTTAGGTGGGTTGAGTTTGCGGTTTAGCTTCGGGCAGGTGTGTGATACCCTTCTTTCTTTTCTTCTTTCCTTTTCTTTCTTTCTATTCTTTGTCGATGAGAAAGTGCAAGCTCGGATCTTTGCTGTTCTTTTCTTCTCTCATCTTGCGGGAAAAGAAGGAAGGAAGGACACCCTCACTCTTGTCGATCAATGTCTCTCAGTATTCTCATACACACATGGCGGCCATTCTTCCCTCCATGCCGACATAGATACATAGAGAGAGAGATAAACAGATAGATAGATTAAAGATAGATAGATAGATAGATTCTTACGCCTAACTCTCTCCTACTACTTTCTCAGTCGCTTGGTCATAGTATCGTCTCTATACATCCAGGTGCATATACATGCATATATATGTATATGTATTCTTGGTATCTTCTCTGTATCTTCCATCTGTCTCTACATGTGTGCATGGTCTCTTTCTGCTGTGAGATTGCTGAGATATCTTGTTGATCTTTCGATCTTCATGAGGTAGGAGTGGAGTGTATGTACAGTAAGGGAACAAAGATGAACAGACTAGATGTCTTGACGATATTCAGAGAAATTTTGTATACATCGCTAGAAGAACAAGAAGAAGATACAAACCTCCTCTTCACTATTCTTCCTGTCTTCTGTCTGGGAGAGAAAGGTCCTTTCTTTCTCGTTTTTCTCTTTCTTCCTCTTTGTCGGTTTTCTTATCTCATGTCTTTCTCTTCTTTCATGTCGTGTTTCTTCAACTCTCCAGGCTAATTATTTAGCTTCACACAGCGAGATCTGAAAAGACATCTCTTCTTTCTTTCATCCTCTTTCTTTCTTTCATTCATTGCAGTGTAGAGGATAAGAAGAGATCGTGAAGAAGAAGCGGGAAATTCAAAAGACAACCTAAGCCAAGAGGACTTTACGTCAATGCATGCACCAGCGAGAAAATTTTCTTCTCTCTTTCTTCCCCTTCTTCACACTAAAGAAAGAAAGAGTGAGAAAGAAAGAAAGAAAGACGACAACACAATGACCTGTCTGTATTTCTCTCTTTCTTTCGCTTTCTCTTTCTCTCTCTTTCTCTCTATGTTCTTCACTTAGAGACTTAAAAAGATGATGAAAGGAACTTTTGACACCTGCGATAAGGCAACAACTGAAGAAGAAGAAGAAGAAGATCCATACAAATGGAGAAAAAGTAGATTAAATTCCTCTTCTTCTTCTTTTCTATCGCACGCCAGTGAGGCACTTCACTCCACAGCCATACACTCGAAGAAAAAGAAGAAGAGAGAAAAGATCTTCTCTCTTTCTTTATCCCTTTCTGTATCTTTCTCTCTGCCTATTCTCTCTCGAACTCGAGTAGTGTCATAAGCTGGTTTGTGGAAGGAGAAGAAAAAGACAAGAAAAGCAAAATATGATGACGTCTATCTACCTGAGAAGAGACTGCGTGTTATTCTTACATGCCGAGAGATAGCTAGCTCTGGCTATCTAGACATCTACGCAAAAGACACACATAGACAGCTCACCCAACCCTAGGATGCAGAAGAAACTCAAAGACCCAAATGGAGACATATGCACATATACACATACGCATATACATATATCTATAAACAGAAAGATTAAGATGTGCACATATATATCTCTCTCTATATAGATACGTCTACGTGTATGAAAACAGAAAGAGCAAGGTGTCTCTATGCATATATAGTGCAAGAAGACTTTAGTTTCTCTCGGGAGAAGAAGAGCATGAGAGAAAGAAAAGGAAAAAGATAAAGAGAGAAAGAGTGAGAGCCATTTGAGAAGTCTAAGAGAAGCTCTAAGAGTTGCTTCTTAGCACCCCACAGCCGTCGCCGTGGCTATAGCTAGATCTCCTTCATCTGCTATGGATAGAAAGACATTGCAAATTCCTTTCTCTCTTTGCTGTTCTAAAGCTCCGTTTATAAGCCGAACTAAAGGCTGATGATTCAGACCTTGATAGATCTCGATATCGACCAGTCTTATACCGTCTACACACAAACCACAAAGAAAAGGCATAGAGACAAGGAAAGACGGCTAAAGAAAAAGAAACCCTCCTCCTCTCCTCTCCTCTCCTCTCTCTCTCCGTTTCCTTATCGATATATACATGTATGCAGCGATCTATCTACTATCTCACTTTCATCTATCTATGTGTCTACCTGTCTGTAATCTATCTATCTATCTATCTCTGTAGCTTTCTCTGTGTAACGTATGTCTATAGGTAGGAGTTGTAGTCATGAAGAATTTTCTGCGGTAGGAGAGACCTCTGAATGGATGGATGGATAGATTCAAACCAGGCGGAAGAAGAAGAAGAAAGAAGAAGAAGAGGAAAGAGAAAGACACACACAGGTTTCTTCACGAGTGTATCTCTTTCTACATAGATCTATGTATATACGTGTAGATAATAAGAGAGAGGGGGCGGCTAAAAGGAGAAGAGTGAAGAAGTGAAGATCTATGACATATATATATCATCATCGGCGCATGCATGCATGCATACCCTATGTAGAGACACATGACCATCATCCTCCCAGGTGTACATACACCAGCACTCCATCCACACGACCTCGTGTATTATAGCATAACTACCTCTTAGAGAGGTTTCTCTCTTGACACCTACATACTTCTCTAGCTTTGATCTCTTCTTCTCATCGTCGACTTCAGAGAGTTTCATTCCTACCTTTCTTTCCCTCTCTCACTCACTCTTCCAGTTGTCTGTTTTATCTCGAGGAAAGAGATCGATCTTAACAAGTCGCAATGATATAGAAACACCCCAATGCTCTCTGTAGATCAATGTCTATAATAGCCTCCAGTCATTCATACTACAGTCTAGAGAGATAGATATAGAGCGAGAGACGTTGTGAGAGGGAAAGAGAAAAGAAATGCCTATGGAGAGAGAGAGAGAAGGAGTGTATGTATAGGGAGAAGGAGAATGCATACAGAGAGAAGGAGTACATATATAGAGAGAGAAGTGTCTAGAGAGAGAGAGAAAGAGTATATATCGAGAGAGAGAGAAAAGCGAGGGAGATACATGACAAGAGGCCATATATGTTGTACAAGGGGCCGTAGGATGTAGTGCGTAGAAGCGAGAGAGCCATGTGTCTAGCGAGGATGGTCTAGCGTGTAGTCTCACATCTGCTTAGGTTCCTGAGACCAGCTCCACCTAGGGCTTTGGCTATCGCTTCCTTCGCAGCAAACCGACGAGCCAAATACGAAGAAGCTTCATATAAAAGACGGCTCTTCTTCACCTCGTCTTCTTCTTCTTGTTCTCTCTTCATCTTATTCTTCTTTTCTTCTTCTTCTTTCTGCTTGTCCTTCTTCTCTTCATCTTTCTCCTCCTCTTGCAGATCTCTTTCTTCCTTCTCTTCACGTCTCTGTAGATCGTTTTGCGTCTCTTTCTCATTCACACCTCCCTTGTGTTCTTCTTGCGATTCTTCTCTTTCTTTCTCTCTGTTTTCTTGCAATGCTAGATCTTCTCCTTGTTTCACGTTGTCTTCTTTCTCCTCCGTCTCACCTTCTCTCCCGTTCGTGGTGGAGGTCTTTTCTTCTTCTTCTCCCCCCCTCGGCGGCTCTGCTGCCTCTTGATCTCTCAAATGTCTCGAACTCTCTTCTTCTCTCTCTTCTTCATTCGTCTCTTCTTCTCTCTCTTCTTCATTCGTCTCTTCTTCTCTCTCTTCTTCTTTCGTCTTGTTCTTCTTCTCCTCTTCTTTTCTCTCTCCTTGTTTTTCTTCTTCTCTCTCTGTTTGACTCTTCTTCCTCTTGGTCTCCTGTTCCTCTTCTTTTCTCCTTTCACGGCTGCGAGGTGCGTTTTCAATCTCTTCTTCTGTTCGCATGCAAAATCTTCTCAGAAATTCATACATCTCGACAGGCGTCAAGATACGCCCTAAGGCTCGCTTCAGCGCTGGAGTGTATGTACACCCGAGTCTCTTTCTGCATGAAGAAGAAGAAGAAAGTAGGGTAGTATCCTTATCAGAAGACTCTTTATCTTCATGCCTTATTGGATCAAGATGAAGCACATTCTTAAAGACACTTCCTTTAGTCGACTTTTCTTCTTCTTCTCTCCATGGGGGGTTCTCTTTCTCCTTCTTCTC
>NW_027160410.1:4311-4478 GCF_002600585.1 Cystoisospora suis
CTTCTTCTTCTTCATCTTCATGTGTTTGACGAGGGAATTTATATCGAAGAAGAAACCGTCGCATGCGGGAGATGCTTGCGAGGTCGACGCCAACGCCTAGAAGATAGTGAGGAGACAAACGCCCACCTCCTTGAAGTAAAACACGCCTGCCCCCCAAGACATAAACA
>NW_027160410.1:4605-4948 GCF_002600585.1 Cystoisospora suis
GTGAGAAAGAAAGAAAAGAGAAGCCTTCGGAAAGAGGTAACTTCTAGAGACCGTGTCTCACATCATGGTGTTTCGTCTCAGCATCGAAATGCCCCTACAGATGAAAGATAGATGAAAGAGANNAGATAGATAGAGAGAGTAAAGATCGATAGATGTCTTTTCCAGGGTTTCATTTTCTAGGGGGTGCCCCGCAGTTTTCTCTATGGAGATAGATCTAGCATTGTTATCTAAACCGATACACACACGAATGCCTGCATGGCTCGACGCCTTCAGTCCTTTCTGTCTATAAGATACATCACTATACATCCAGTATTACCACCTATCCTCATATATATATATATAT
>NW_027160410.1:4975-7317 GCF_002600585.1 Cystoisospora suis
ATATGTATATATATACATATATCTAGATGTGAATACGTGCACTCAGATACGTCGATCTCTCTGTCTTTCTCTTTATGTCTATTTATTTCTATATGTCTCCATCTGCCTGTCTGTGCGTATCTGTCTGTCTATGTCTACGCATGTTTGCGGGTATCGATAGGAAGACAAAGCCTGCAGAAATTGCTATTTGGAGGGGAGTCTCATCATTATCCTTCCTCCATCGATTCTTTCCTTCTCCCTCTCGATGCTGTGAGAAGCCCTCGACTGTCGATTCTTTCTCTGTCTCTGTTTCTGCACTTTTCTTTCTTTTCTTACTGTTGAGCTCTCTCAAGAAAGCATGCAAAGATTCGGTTCTCGAGACGCTCCATCTCCTTCGCTTCTTCTTCATCTTCATGGTCGAACCTAGAGAAAAGAAAGAAACCAAAGGAAAGAAGAAGAAGAAGAAAGACTTCATGCTGAGGGAGGGGAAGATAGATAGATAGATAGATTAAAGATAGATAGATAGATTAAACATGGATTGAAGCTAGATACATGAAAGATAGATAGATCGCGAGAAAGAGACCAAGATAAAAAGAGAGAGGAGAAGAGTAGGGAAGAAAGAAAAGAGAGAAGAGAGAGCCACTGCCAGGAAAAGGACTGTTGCGGTTGCTTGAGAGATGCCTCATGCATGCGCCGACTCCTTTCCTTCACCCAGATGGATTCGATGAACACTCGTCTTATAAACGAAGATCCACTACAGATGTGTTTTGCTTCTTCTAGGGAATAAATGCTACCTTCTTCCCCACCCTCTATCTCTATCTCTCTCTCTCTGGCTTTATTCTATCTTCTACTGGTAAGAAGAAGAGAAAGAGGAGGGAGAAGATCTCAACACGAGAGAGAGAGAGGAAGTAGTGCAACTACAACTGGATCAGATCAGCTGAAATCCTCAGGATCGAAAGACAAGAAGAGATAGGATGAGAGAAACAGAAGAAGAAGAAGAAAAGGAAAAAGGAGAAGAAGATAAAAGGGGTGTCTCTTTGAAGTGGTGGAGCCTCTGTATGTATGCATGCACCCCACCCCAGAAGATGAAGGAGGGAATGAATGAAAAGCAAAGGGAGACGCTCCTGGACAGACAAACGTGAGCTCATCAACTCCTTCACTCCTCCTCTAAAAGCAGAAAAAGAAAGAAGAGAAAAGGAGCAAGAAAGGGCGAGAAAGAAAGAGATAGATAGAAAGAGACAAGAAGGAAGGAAAGAAAGAAGGAGATACGAAGGAGGGAAAGAAAGAAAGAAGAAACGTCGAGTTTCATTCATGAGCGTTATCGAGGTCCTCCTTACGCAAAGTAAGACAAGGTGTGAAGAGGCGCATGCAGAAGAGAAAAAATTCTCTACGGGGTGTCTATACAGGAGTGAAAAGACTTACACCTAAACAAGCAAACGACTTCACACATATAGACATACAGATATAGACATATATATATATATATGTATACATGTATCTACAGCGATGTAGACAGAGTGCTGTCTAGACAGATGAGACAGCTAGCTAGCTAGCTGTATGGGTTGTCTGCACATTAGAGCTAGGTAGCAGATATAGACAAGGTGTCAGCTGATGCACATAGTAGCCTATCCCATTCTATCTACATGTGGAGAAAGAGAGAAGGAAGAAACAGAAAAAGATAAGAATCGGTGAATGAGTTCTCCGTGAGGATGTCCATATAAACATGCAGATAGAATAGAAAGAGTCGATGCATGCGTGATGGATCTCCTTTCTTCATAGGTACTACGGTGTACATACAGACAGACTTGAGGTGAACTCAAAGAAGAAAGACAAGAAACAGAGACCACAACCTCCCTCTAAGCCTCTTCATCTACCTATCTTCAATCTATCTCTCTTTCTGCCTATCTGTAAGCTCTCTACCTCTCTATTTGTGATCTATTTATCTATCTATCTATCTATTCAAGCAATCTACCTCTTCACCTCTCTTTAATCTCTGTCTCTCTCTATCTCTTTCTCTATTTCAGGCTCTTTTTCTCACTATCTCTTTATTTGTCTTTCTATCCCCCCGTCTATAAGGCGAGACTGACGATGCCTTCTTACTGTTCTGGAGAGATACTCAAGCTGTCTGGTAGGAGAACGAAATTTCTGTAGTTCGTCTTCTTCTGTGGACGATGAAGATCTTTTTTCTTCACTCCTTCTTCTTCTTCCTGTTGTAGAGGAAGAAGAAAACTCTCGCGATCCTCGTCAACGTCCTTCTGAATATGCCCTACCTCATACACACATACAGAGAGACCCAGAAAAGAAGGAGGATGGAGACCGAATAGAAGAAGATGGAGAGAGTCACAAGAACGAAGGCAGATAGA
>NW_027160411.1:0-391 GCF_002600585.1 Cystoisospora suis
GAAAGAAAGAAAGAAAAAGAATATACCTGTCTCCGTATACGAAGGTGGTCGAAGTGCACATACACCGCCCGAGGAAATTCATACCTTGATGAGTTTCTCTCTTTGTTGTAGAGGCAAAGCTAATTCTAAGGCAGGGGTAGCGCCCGTAGCATCCTTCTGAGCCATCGCAGTGGTTATCGCCTCTTGTAAATCTCGAACCTAAAAGAGAAGGAGAAACAACGGAGAATCTCTCCTTGATCGGTCTGCATCGAGGATAGATATGTATCTCAGGCATATGCACACATCACAGGTCTTGGAAGATAAACTGAAGACTTCCCTAGCGTGGCTATACAATGCGAAGTAAAAACGTCTGCTCGAATAGACAGGAAAGAGAGTGAAGATAGATAGATAG
>NW_027160412.1:0-324 GCF_002600585.1 Cystoisospora suis
GTATGTGACCAGAACTGAATGCCCCTTGAGGGGAGCAGTTAAGTGCAATTGATCCTTGAACGTGCAAAGCCGGTTTACAAGTTCCACCGGCGGCGGGCCTCCGATCGAACCGGAGCTCCGCCCTCAAATAAGAGACTTGTGGCATCCGAGTACTCAGTCAGCCGTGTGACCGGTAGTCGTTTGAGAACCCGCCGAGTACGGCGGCTGAGCCTCCCGTCGAGGAGGTGTTCCGCCCTAGCACGCGGTGCTAGCAACTCAAGTGTAGTGGACTAGTCCGTAGCGCGTTAGGGCAGGTAGAGAACTACTGATATGGGGTTCCACGGT
>NW_027160413.1:0-378 GCF_002600585.1 Cystoisospora suis
GGTTCCCTCGTTTCCTCGCTGCGTCGTTACGTTCGTTGGACTTCGACGGGTCGTAGGCGTTTGCCTTGGCTTCTTATGGCTTACGATCGCCATTGGTAAAAATAGGCCACTATTTAGTGGCGCTCGAGGCAGGATTGCAAAATCCTGTCACCTACCAACCCCAGAAATCCGCGGAGTTGCTTCCTCGTGAGCAACGTCTCGGGCCATGATCTGATGACCTCCAGCTTATCTGGGTCCGCTGAGACCCCTTTAGGTTCGATTACGAACCCTAAGTACTCCACTCTCTGCGTAGCGAAGCTGCATTTGGACAACTTGACGAACAGCCTTTGTTCGCGCATCCTCTGAAACACGTGGCGAAGGTGTTTCAAGTGATCTTCT
>NW_027160414.1:0-1464 GCF_002600585.1 Cystoisospora suis
AAAGAGTGAGAAAGAAGGAAAGAAAGAAAGAGTGAGAAAGAAAGAAAGAGTGGGAAAGAAAGAGTGGTATAGAATGTGAGGAAGTCTTTCTCTTCTTCTCGAGTCTTTGCGACTGTCACGTGAGGCGTAGGTGTATGCCTGTTGACTTTTCTATCGATATGTGTACATATGCGCAGCTTGTTTCCTAATGTACGTACATATGTATGTACATAGTACACAGGTAGTCTATATATGTATATATATATGTATGTACCTACGAGTAGTATACGTGTATAGGTATATGTATGGTGTATATATGTAGTGTAAGAGCTGAAGAGTCGAGAATAGAAGACTGCCCTGACGTAAGAAGAGAGTAATCTAATAAAGGGGAAGCAGGGGCTCTCTATCTACCACGGTGTATGGTCAAAGAACGAGAGAAGATCCTTCCTTCATATATCAACATGCTTCTTCACAGATCTGTCACATAAAGACTAAGACGGGCGACTGAAAGGACAGAGAAAGAAAGCGGCTTGAAGGGAGGCCAGTAGGAGCAATCGAGAGGCTTCTATCATGCTCTTCTTTCTCAGCCCTTCACTTTCTCATCTCTCTCTCCTTCTTCTTCTTCGTTTGTCGCATATCTATGTGAAGACAGCATGCAACTGCACTCTTTCATGATCTCTTTGTCTTCCTCTTCTTCAGCTTCTCTTCTTTTTCGTCTCTTTCTCTTTTTCTTTCTTTTTAGAGAGAAGAACGTTGTCTTTGATCCGGTGACTCATGTGCCTGTACCACAACAACTCGCTCTAAGACAGCAGGCTCAGATCCAAGTAAGAAGAAGAAAAAGAAGAAAAAGAGGAAGACTGACCGTACCTCCTTATTTGAATCTTACGTCTCTTTGGAGCGATGGATTTCACAATATCTATATATATATGTCTATATATATGTATCTGAGCCTAGCAGCCTTTCGTGTGGCTCATTCGTTGTTTTGTGGGAGATCAAACACATAAAAAGAGAGCTAGGATCTTCTACGTAGAGATTTCTCACTCACGTGCTCTTCTTACTTTCTCCTCTCTTCTTCTTCTTTTCTTACTTAGTCATCTAAGTCATTCTTCCTCTCCTTCATCTGTATTGAAATAGAGATGACCTGTTCTCTTTCTTTTTTTTCTTTATCTGATCTCTGCTGTATCTATGTGTCGCTTCTTTTTCTTTCTCATGTCTCTAGACAATGAAGACAGCGTTGAGATAAGAATAGCAGAAGTCCCCAGGAGTGTGTTCTTTTCTCCTACTACTAGAGATAGATACTAGACTGGTCCGCTTAGTCACTTCATGAAGGCCTTCATCTTTTCTTCTTTCCCTCTCTTTGTGACTTCTCACGTCTCGTTGTGTTGGGGCTTCCCCCCGGCATCCCGGCGTGCCCCCTTGCACGCCCTGCTGATCTGCGTTGTCCCCTTCTGCTGTTTCCGGGCAATTGCCGGCCCTTCTGAGCTT
>NW_027160415.1:0-3826 GCF_002600585.1 Cystoisospora suis
GCTCATGAAATCTCAGAATAACCAATGTGGTCTGACAGCAGTTCGTGTGAGCACGGGTACCTACACCACCGACGTAGTATGACTGCGGCCTGTCCCGGCACCAGACCTATGTTGTTGTTGTGTGCACTGAGTCCAATGAATAAAACCTCTCCACCAGACGCGCGCCAACCTGAAAGAGATGTGACGAATACGGAGCGCTGCTAAACGGAAGACAAACCATCTGCTGGCAGCACTATCCTCAGTCTGCAGAACCACAGGAAGTGGTCTCCGACCAGGTCAGGTGGGACCGGCGCCTCCCAAATCTGATGTTACAACCTGGACCGTTGTATGTATCTTCAGCGTAAATCCAGAGAAGGCACAAGCTGAACGTGCCGAATTTCGAACCAGAAAAGGCCAAGCTGGGTTGGGAAAAGCGGGTCCAACGTCTTGGTTAACGGGTATTTCCCCACCCAGGGAATGTATCCCAGCTTACTTTTCGTAGAATCAGTCACTCAGGAGATGTTTGTTGATGCCGCCTACCTGCACTAGGTAGAACGACAGCCAGTCTGCATAAGTAGCATGTATCACAGGAAGTACATGTACACTGGAAAACCAAACTACAAGGATTAAGAAAAACCTATAGGCCAAATCACAGCTTTTTGCTGTAGCGGTACACAATCGGTTTGCTAGTGACAATTTTCTTCGGAGCAGGAAGTTTCTTTGGCAGGGGCAACGGGATCGGCATGCCACCATCACGCTTCTTGCCCCCTAGGAACCGATCGCTAGCAGACTCATCGGATTCTTCTTCATGACTCTGTTCACCTTCGAGAACCAGAGCGTCTTCGTCACGTTGGTCAGGCTCCTCTTCGTGACTTTGTTGATCTTCAAGAATCAGAAGAGCTTCCTCCGGTTGATCAGATTCCTCTTCGTGACTGTCTTCACTTTCAAGAACCAGAGCATCTTCTTCAGGTTGGTCTGCCTCTTGCAAGCGTCTGTAATACCCTGCACCCTTCTTCGTTGGTGCAGAGATAACTTTTTTCGGGGCGGAACGGATCACTTCCTTAGGAGGAGAACGGATAACCTTCTTGGGGGCAGCACGAATGACCTTCTTCGGAGCAGCACGGACAACCTTTTTTGGGGCAGCGCGAATAACTTTCTTCGGAGCGGCAACAGCAACCTTCTTCGGCGGCGGAGCCTTCTTCTCCACCGGAAGGTAACTACCGGAATTTCTCTTGCCGAGATTACGCTCGTCAGTCGACTCCTCTGGCAACTCCTCCACGGATTCTGATTCGTTGTCCAACAGCTCAGCTTCCTGTTCCAACGCGTCAGAATCCTCTTCTGACAGGCGGCGATAGAAGCCGCCTCCATAGAATCCGCCTTTCTTGCCGAGATATACAGGAGCAGCTACTTTCTTTGGCTGAGGCAGTTTCACTGGGACTGGAGCGGAGTTCTTTTTATTCCCTCCCAGCTCCCTGTCTTCCGTGGACTCCTCAGGCTCGGTTTCTGCCTGCTCATTTTCTTCCGACGATAGTTCGGCTAGACCTTCATCGCTGTTTAAATCGTGATGGTCTGCCATCTCCTCGATCTCGTGCTCAGAAGCATCTGGCTCGCCAGTGATTTCCTCATCGACTTCCTGGAGTTTACGGGGCACAGATTTCTTTGTGGGAGTTGGGATGTAAGTGACCGAAGCGATCTGCTTTGGAGCAGGACGAAGAATGGGCGCTGCTTTCTTCGGGGCTGCACGGTAGACGACTTTCTTGGGAGGTGCTTTCTTAACTAGGGGCACCGCTACTGGTTCGCCTCCGCGCTTACCGAGCCCGCGCTCATCGACACTTTCTTCAGGGGCTGAGAGTGAAGCTTCTCCAAGCCCCGGTTCGGCCTCCAGGTCCGCAGGTAGACCGGAGCCTGCATCATCCTGAAAGTCCTGAGAAATAACGTCCAGCTGGTTTTCCTGGGCTGCCGCCGATGCGGCAAGACCAGCAAGACAGCCGAGGACGAGAAATCTCTTCATCGCGAAAGTTGAAAAGAAACTGGGTCTATGTGTGGCTCTATGTTTTCGAGACCAATTACACCCGGAAAGAAAACAGCACAAACAATTTTCTGAACTCATTTGATCCGTGACGATGTTCCTGGACACCGGTGGAGCACGTTCTCGGTTGCTCGAACAGATCAGTCCACGGCGCTCGTATGCCTGGCTAGCCAAAGTGCTCCGAGACATTCTCGCCGTCGCCCGTGGGTCTGGGAGTGTATCTGCTTCCGAACGCTGGCAATAATTCGGCTTCCCGTCGGACCTAGGTTAGCTTCTTGGGGAGGTCCTCTAGCATGACGCACGGCACTAGATTACGGGCAGAAAGATAACACTTGGTCAGGAGCAGACTCGCTTCAGTGGACGCTTAGTCCGGAAGGGAGTCAAGCGGGGCCCGAGACTGCGTGCGGCCAGGAACAGCAGCGGCATTTTCGCCGGCCTTTCGGGCGGACGTTATCCAGGCATAGTTGGAGTCTCATTAGCACCGGACCGAAAAAAACAAACAGAACTAAGCGGGTTCATATCGTTTAGTGCCCACCTCTCTCAGCCGGAAGTTTTCAAGTCACGGTTGATTCTAGGAATGCCATAAACGTATGTAGGGAGCAGCCTCGACGACTTTACGCGGTCAACATTTTTCCGGACTGATTTGACTCGTGTTCACCGTGTGAGGAGAGTACGAAAACGGTAGTAGTCCGTTTGTAACGCTGCGCCAGGAAGAGAGCCAGGAAAGCACCTTGGTGTGTGTGCCTCGTGGAGACAATAGGACAGGCAGCGCGAGTGCCCTCACCGTCACCACTTGCTACAAGTGTGATATGGTAACGGTGACAGAAGAGATAAGCCAGAGTCCGGTGAGAGTGTGTGTCGGAGATGCGTCGGCGCCGTGTTACTCTGCACACCTTTCTCACGAGCGATAGTAATATAATTCCGTAGACGGCACCAACCCGCGGTGGTTCCTTGGTGGCACTGATCCGCGCAGGCAGCCGCGCTCAATCCGTGGCAGTCGTCAGTGTGATCGAAAAACCGATACATGAAGACGCACCGCCCACCCGCTCCTCATAGTCGCTTGTAGAAGAGAGGTCGTAATCTGAAAGTAACCGACGTGGAATTTGAGTGACATAGTCGAGGTAAGGAGCTGCAACCGCTCTGACCACCACAAGCCGTGTGAGGTTCGTGTTGAAGCAGAGAGCCCGTAGACCGTCCCCCAGTCCACATTTTCCAAGCGGAATATCCTCCTTCGGCCATTCACTGGGGATCAAGTGAAGAGTTGTGGGTCCTGGGGGGTGGCTCGACTGGAAGGGACCCAGTTCACCGAGACCGAGGCACGTTTTCTGCATCCTCCAGAAAGGCAGCAGTACAGGGAGCTGGACCGCCTTTTGCCATGCTACTTGAAACCAGTATAATGTAATAACGGAATAGGTAAAGTCGGCTGGGATGAGACTGTCTACCGGATGTGCGCTCAATCAATTCATGTCGGCACGAACAAATAACCAAAGAATTTCTTTGTCTGAAATAACGCTACGCGTATCTTGATTGGAACGAGTTCGTGTAAGCAGCTGCACCCCATCCTCCGGTGCCACCGCTCATCGAAAGCTGATACATGAAAATGTAACCGCCACTGCGCCCCATAGTCGCTTGTAGAAGGTAGTGGTTCGAAAGTAACCGAGGCAGGAGCTAGGTGACGGTATTCTTGTAAGCAGCTGCACCCGGACCTCCGCCCACGGATCTCGTCGGAGGCATGTTTATCCAGATCGGCTACGCAACGTTACCCAGATCACAATATACTGACTGAACTGTCTTCCTTCCCTCCAACGAAAAGCGCGT
>NW_027160416.1:0-204 GCF_002600585.1 Cystoisospora suis
GTCTTCACTCTCAGTCTCCTCCTGCTCTGAACTTTCTTCTTGCTCTCCTAGACGACGATAATAGCCACCACCATAGAAACCACCCTTCTTGCCAGAATAGATAGGAGCCGCAATCTTCTTAGGGGCCGCAATCACCTTCTTTGGAGCGGGCATCTTCTTCATAGGGACGACATATCCACCACCTCTCTTCTTGCCTCCAAGCTC
>NW_027160416.1:474-3023 GCF_002600585.1 Cystoisospora suis
CGACGATAATAGCCACCACCATAGAAACCACCCTTCTTGCCAGAATAGATAGGAGCCGCAACCTTCTTAGGGGACGCAATCACCTTTGGAGCGGGCATCTTCTTCATAGGGACGACATATCCACCACCTCTCTTCTTGCCGCCGAGAGCGCGCTCTTCCGATGAGTCAATGTCCTCTTGGTTGGCGTCATCCTGAAGTTCGTGATCCTGGCCATCAGTGTCCAGGCGCTTGTCTTCGACAACGGTGTCAGGAGTTGATGGCAGCAGGCCTGAATTCTCTTCTTGGGCGAACGCCGAAGAGGCAACGCCGAAGAGTAGAGCAACCAAACAAGCTGTCTTCATCTTGTCAGAACACACCTCCCTTTGAGAGGACACAATATAGTATAACAAAAAAACCTAGAATAAAAAGATATGAGTGAATCCTAATGAATCTCGGAGCGGCCGTCCGCCTGATTGTCGTCCACGCACGGCACTGGTCTGGGCCCGAGTGAAACCGCTAGCCTTCGTGCATCCCGGACTCTGGGATGGCTAGACGAGATTTCGCGTCAAGAGCGTCCGCGAGAATCCGGGCATATGGGCGCACGATGATTCTGCCGGAATCTTCTGGGCTTGTTTCCCGTCGCGAACGCCACATCTGTAGACATTCTGTAGAGGCCTTCACCGTGGCACCGCCGGCGGAGTCTTCCGGAACACCCCGGAGTTCGCATTTCCGACTTCCCTGGTTATGAATCTGGAGCCAGGCCTCGCCTTCCAGAGATGCCCCGGTTTCGGGCTTCCTGCATTCTAACGACTGCTGACCTCACTAGAATGGACCATCCGAAAAAGCAGAAGCTGTGCCTTCGGATACAAGAATGGTAGAATCTGCTTTAGTTAGCGCTGCCATGCGATACATCGGTAGCCGTCGGCAAGGTCACACTCCTGGACTGACTTGAAGAGAAAAAATGAAATTTCTCCTGTGAGTGTGCCCACGTGACTACCCGAAGCTCGCTGACTGCAAAACGCTTCATAGGAGAATTCCTCCTGCACACTACCAAGTTGGATTCGCTTTGTGGCAGGATCCGGCAATGCTAGAGATTGTTTTCAGAAAGATGCTTTGACCAGAGGCATGAGGGATGCTGGTCGCTTCCGGAGGCATGAGATCTGATCATTGCCTCGGAGAGAACACGACAGTCTCTCACAGCTGCGGAATTGTACGTCGATTGCTCATGCAGGGAGAGGAATAGAGTAGGGCGACGCAGAGGCATACCTGACTCACAGTCTCATCACACGCAGGCATCACGGGTCCCGCCACCGCTAATACATATCACTGGTTCCAGGTAGCAATTTCAAAGGCGCTCCAGTTGTCTCAAGATGCTCTGGTTCTTGAAAGTGAAGACAGTCACGAGTAGGAATCTGATCAACCTGAGGAAGCTCTTCTGATTCTTGAAGATCAACAAAGTCACGAAGAGGAGCCTGACCAACGTGACGAAGACGTTCTGGTTCTCGAAGATGAACTGAGTCATGAAGAAGAATCCGATGAGTCTGCTAGCGATCGGTTCCTAGGGGGCAAGAAGCGTGATGGTGGCATGCCGATCCCGTTGCCCCTGCCAAAGAAACTTCCTGCTCCGAAGAAAATTGTCACTAGCAAACCGATTGTGTACCGCTACAGCAAAAAGCTGTGATTTGGCCTATAGGTTTTTCTTAATCCTTGTAGTTTGGTTTTCCAGTGTACATGTACTTCCTGTGATACATGCTACTTATGCAGACTGGCTGTCGTTCTACCTAGTGCAGGTAGGCGGCATCAACAAACATCTCCTGAGTGACTGATTCTACGAAAAGTAAGCTGGGATACATTCCCTGGGTGGGGAAATACCCGTTAACCAAGACGTTGGACCCGCTTTTCCCAACCCAGCTTGGCCTTTTCTGGTTCGAAATTCGGCACGTTCAGCTTGTGCCTTCTCTGGATTTACGCTGAAGATACATACAACGGTCCAGGTTGTAACATCAGATTTGGGAGGCGCCGGTCCCACCTGACCTGGTCGGAGACCACTTCCTGTGGTTCTGCAGACTGAGGATAGTGCTGCCAGCAGATGGTTTGTCTTCCGTTTAGCAGCGCTCCGTATCCGTCACATCTCTTTCAGGTTGGCGCGCGTCTGGTGGAGAGGTTTTATTCATTGGACTCAATGCACACAACAACAACATAGATCTGGTGCCGGGACAGGCCGCAGTCATACTACGTCGGTGGTGTAGGTACCCGTGCTCACACGAACTGCTGTCAGACCACATTGGTTAATTCTGAGATTTCATGAGCAGTCTGACAAACGCTATGTTCGATAGACTCTGAGAGAACGTCGACCACACGTTTCATCCCTGGTAGTCTTATCTACTCCGTCACCGTGAAGACATTACGTGGTGGTAAGAAGCCAAGTCAAAGGGGGCTGCAGTTCCCTACCGCCAGTCTCTAAGGTAAAAAAAACCGTGTTCCGGACATGCGTCTGTGTGCTGAACTCGTTTTCAGTCTAGCCGTGATGTCGCCCTACTACCGTTCACGCGCTTTTCGTTGGAGGGAAG
>NW_027160417.1:0-418 GCF_002600585.1 Cystoisospora suis
TGGCTGGAAAGACTGTGGCGGTCGCGAGTGTACGTGTACGAAGCACACGTAAAAGAAGAACAGCGGCGACGGGACATTTGCGGCGCCTCGAAGTCGATTTTACCCCGGGGTGCCGTTGTGGCAGTGCGGCTTAGCCCCGCGGACACAGGGCAGTACCCAGGCAAGCTGGCGCCCAGGTGGGCGGGGCCATGGGTTGTTGCGGAAAGGTTTGCCAACGACAAGACCTACAGGGTCACTGATGTGGCAACGAGGATGGAGAAGCAGGTAACGAGGGATCAGCTTAAACTCTTAGACCTGCCAGAAGAACCTGGGTCTGTTTGGCCTTTTCCGCGAATGCGGATTGGCGCCCCTACTGCTGATTGTAGCACCGCGGGGGACCGCGCGGCAGTCCTTGACACCGGCACTCAAGGCCGACCCT
>NW_027160418.1:0-267 GCF_002600585.1 Cystoisospora suis
AGCCTTGAGGTGACTTGTTTCTGTGTCAGCATGCGCCCCAACGTAGCGTGGTCCGTCTCTACGGTCACCGGACGCGTGCCGATGAATTGCTTCCACTTGGTGAGGGCGTAGACGATGGCGAGTAATTCGCTCTCATATGCTGGGAGAAATTGCTCCCTTGGTCCCATCTTTCTCGATTCAAAGGCAACTGGAACGCCATCCTGCTCTAGCACTGCGCCTATTGCGTGCTTGGATGCGTCGGTCTTGAGGACAATCGGCTTGTCCGGG
>NW_027160419.1:0-202 GCF_002600585.1 Cystoisospora suis
TCCGACAGAAGATTTCCCTCCTTCTCTAGTCTTCCGTGAAAGATCTTCTGCTCTTTTGCCATGGATACACTCCCTACTGTCTGGGGAGGGAGCTGGACTTGCATCGTTGCTATTCTTATTAGAAGGGAAAGAAGAACCAAGGACTGTATCAGCATGTTCACCTTGCCGCCCTTTTCCTCTTCTTTCTTCTTGTTTTTCTTCT
>NW_027160420.1:0-499 GCF_002600585.1 Cystoisospora suis
ACCCTCCTATCTTGATGGTGGCCTTCGGGATCCAATGTGTGGCCTGCAGGGTAGGTCCTGCTATCCCTGAAAACGAGTAGGGGTGGAGCAGGGCCTTGCTCCCCATCTTCAGCCTTCGTGTCACCTCTGGGTGAACGAAACTTCTTGAGGCTCCTGTGTCCATGAGCGCTGTAACCCTGGTTCCTTCCAGTTCTACGCTCTGCAGAAGGATCTCGTCGGTTTCTGACAGGTCTTCTTCCCTGTTTTGCGGTGGTTGGGCTTGGGCGCTATATGCCCCGCCTGGTCGGGCAATTTTAGACAACCGCCGTTGGGCCGGTTTCCATGGTTTGGGTTGCTCCTTCGTGGTAGTGTGCTCACGGGGGGCTCGTGTTTTCGCTATAAGCCCTACGGTTCCCTCCGTTAAGCTTCCGTCCACCTCGGAGCCTTTCTTTGGTGCTGGGGGCGCTGGTCGGCTCGTTTGCCCGCGGCCGCTCCCTCGGCCGGGCATCCAGCGACGCTG
>NW_027160421.1:0-211 GCF_002600585.1 Cystoisospora suis
CAAGAGGCATGGACAGACAGAGCCAGAGGTGTCTCTGAGGCAGGTGATTGGTATCGAACGGTACGAGGATGATTTACCCTGGTGAAACCTGAGAGATTGTGAGATCTTAAGCACCGTAGCGACTGTGAGAGTAGTTTAGCCAGAACAAAGCAGACGTGATGTGGGTGTGGTAGTCGACTGAGTAGCAAAGTGAAGTCGAACGGCCGTAGGC
>NW_027160422.1:0-761 GCF_002600585.1 Cystoisospora suis
ATTGGTGCCGTGACCCGGGAATCGCATCCGGGAGAGAACTTCAGAAAGATAGTAGTGGGTGTTGCGCTGCAAGAGCTCGTGGGTTTCGTAAGCGAGTGTTGCGGGTTCAAACATCTTTCATGTCTCGTGCTTTGCGGTGAGGGAAAGCGCTGGTGGTTCTGGTTGCATGCTTGCGGAAATGGAGTCGGGAATGTCGACGCCGCGGTCGGACGTTCTGGAGCTTCGGTCAGGGAAGACCGTGCACCGGGGCGAGAACGCCCGAGACAGGCAGTTTATACCTTATACTAGAGAGCATCCCGAGCAGCTCCTAGCAGAGGAGTTGCTCCAGCAGCGGATTGAGGAGCAAGCGTACCGAGGTGGACGACAGGAAGAAAGTCGGAGAGCGCAGGCTGAAGAATTCTCCGGAAGCGGTCAGAGCAGAGGTGCGGAATCCACTCGGACTAAGGAAAGGAAACGAGGAGGTAGAAAGAAGGACTTGCTTGTGAAGCTGCTCTCAGGCCTGGAGGAGGTTCTAGACGACAGCGAGGCAGAAGGCTCTGCGGATGAAGAGCAACGCCAAGAACAACTTGTTCCAAGAGAGGCGCAGGATCTGGCGACCGTGTAACGATTTCATCCTCAAGGAGGTGTCGACCTTAATAGGCTACTGAAGATGAGGCAGAAGCCTCAGAACTTCAGCGGCAAGGGACAATCCGTGGGGGGATGGATAAATGCGGTGGAATTGTTCTTCCGGCGGGCAGAAACCCCGGAAGACATGAAGTTGT
>NW_027160423.1:0-285 GCF_002600585.1 Cystoisospora suis
ACCACTCGAGTTCGCCACACTTTCGGCTCGTCTCTCAACAGGTTCCAACCGCATACACGTTCTCACGCGGGACCCCGTAAGCACCCCGGGTCAACCCAAATCTCACGGAGGGAAAACAAATAAAGAAAGAAAAAAGAAAAAAGAGAGAAGATAAAAAGGAAAAGGGGTCCTTCCCTGGACCTCTGCTGTAACTCTCACCGGAGCTTTACGTCTCTTTCACTCCACAGATTTCGAATTCACCACACTTCTACTCCCCTTTTTGACTAAACAGCCCCTTCAAACATC
>NW_027160424.1:0-213 GCF_002600585.1 Cystoisospora suis
CTACACTCCCGGTATCTGTTCTTCCAATGGGACCCTTGTGCACAATGACTCCCCCTTTCGACTAACCAACCCCTTCAAACATCAGAAAAGCTACCTTTCAACGGCTCCCTACTTCGGGAAGTCGTTCCTTTTCCATAAGTCCCCTGTTTTTAAGGAATAATTCTTCTCTCTTACATTGGTTGCTTAACTCCTCTTGCTTCCCAGGCTTCCAGT
>NW_027160425.1:0-373 GCF_002600585.1 Cystoisospora suis
ATAAGGAAAGAAGATAGTTTAAAGGAGGAAAATGGGTCCTAGGGGACCCTAACAGTCGCAGCGAGCCGCTCGACCGTACCCCTCGAGCGGTCGCCAGCGAATCCGAGGCGGTTTCTCACCGCTTAAAGAAGAAAGAACGTGCCAAAGACGACTTTAGCAGCACCCAAGGTGCAAAAGCATTGCTTCCAGCGCCCGAATCGGACGCAGAACCCCACATTTCCCCTCGGGAACGCCGCCTAGCCGGCACCCTAAGCCCCGTGTTGAGTGTGTCGTGTCAGAGAGAGAAGAATGATTGTGCAATAGTGAACTTTCCTTGTGTGAGAACTTGAACATTTCGGCACCTAGGGGTGCCTAATGCCACTTAACCGCCCAG
>NW_027160426.1:0-528 GCF_002600585.1 Cystoisospora suis
TCTCTTCTCCTTCTTTCTTTCTCTCTCACTCTTTCTTTCTTTCTCTATCTATCTATATTTAATCTATCTTTGATTTATCTATCTATGTGTCTCTTTATCTATCTTTGACGTCTCTGTTTGTCTTGAATCGGAGTCGCCGTCTCTGTGTGAGGTTAGGATCGGAGGTCTCTCGTCTCTCTCTCTCTTTCTTCTTTTGTTTTCTTCTTCTCTCTTTCTTAGGATAGAAAGACTATCATGCGGTATTTTGGTCATTCATTCAGTACTAGGATGGAGAGATAAGAAAAAAGAAGAGGAGAGACCCTTCTCTTTCTTCATCTTCTTCTCCTCAAGATGTACATACACCTGAGAACTTCATATCAAGCTTCAACGCCTATTTGTTTATCTCTCTCTATCTCTATCTCTCTATCTATCTCTCTATCTCTCTATCTATCTCTCTCTATCTCTCTATCTCTCTATCTCTCTATCTATCTATCTATCTCTCTATCTATCTCTCTATCTATCTCTCTCTATCTCTCTATCTTTAACCTA
>NW_027160426.1:771-899 GCF_002600585.1 Cystoisospora suis
GAAAGAAAGAAAGAAAGGATGGATGACTTTTTTACCAAGAGAAGGCATGCATCACCCCATTTCTCTCTCTTCGGACTCTTTCTACTTCTTGCCAAAAAGTCTCGGCTTTCCTTTCTTTCTTTCTTCTT
>NW_027160426.1:1014-1145 GCF_002600585.1 Cystoisospora suis
TATATATATAGAGAGAGAGAAAGCGACATATATATACAGACAGGGAGGTCTAGGAGATGGATAGGTACACGAAGACTCAATGCCTGTCTACCCCCTCACGGACCAAACTTAGAAGCGTCGCCATAGACCTA
>NW_027160426.1:1325-1930 GCF_002600585.1 Cystoisospora suis
ATGAATGAATGAATGAATGAAAGAATGAATGACTGGAGGATCGTACGTACCTAAGCGTAGATGAATGAGGACTAGGTTTAAAAGAGCTTTGAATCTCCATACAATCTCTGCTGGCGCATTGCTGCTCTTCTTCTCCTTCGCCGATCCATCTTGATCGTGTTCTTCTTCTTTTTCTCTTCTTCTTTCTTCTTTCTTCTCTTCCTTCTCCACTACTTCTTCATAAAGCTTTATCGCCTAAGGGAAGACGCAGAAATGAATGAGAAAATGAAAGAAAATGAAAGACAGAAAGAAAGAAAGAGACAGAAGACAAGGAGGAAAAAAGAAAAGAAAAAGGTCCAGGGCTCATTCATATACCACATGTAGACTACCGACCATGAAGCAACCACATATACATACACAGATTGATCTATACAGATATACATATATATATATATATTTATATGCTGAAGTAGACCATAGGCAAGTAGAGATGTAGATATATACATACCGATAGGTGTACATATAGAATATGATTAAACTCCAAATAGACGGTCGGACGCATGCATCTAGATGTGCATCGAATCCCGTATACACAAACCTATCTACACATATCTATACATAGATAG
>NW_027160426.1:2401-5776 GCF_002600585.1 Cystoisospora suis
GATTAAAGATAGATAGATGTATGTATATAAAGATATGTGTGTGTGGGCCCTGTCGATAGTGTTGTGTGAGATGGAGAATACACAGTCAGTTGACGCAGACACCTATTACCTACAGGAAGTCTTTCTAGGCATGCAAGTAGAATGGATGAAGAGGTAGGTGTATATACACCAGTATTCTTATCTAGATATGAGGGTGATGGCGGATGTGTTCGAGACCATACATGAATAGCTAGAATCTATGAATATGCATTATGTATAAATATGTTTGCATATGTATTAGGTATGTATATATATGTAAGTATATGTATGTAGGCTTTCGTAAGTATCACTATGTAATATGTATAAATGAAGATAGATGTGCATGCATTCATATGCATACATATATCTAGATATAGAGAGAGAGAGAGATTTAGGAGAGAAGCTTTTGAAGAGACTACCTGCAGGGGGTGATTAAGCTGAAGATCCTGAGCTTCGTAGAAGGAATTTTCGAGGAGAATCGATTCTTCATCGATAGCTAGCTGTCGATTCTTTTCATGTGCCTGTTGCTCTCCATTGCTTGGAGAGGCGGAAGAATAAGCAGACGGATGAAAATAATGGAAAGCGTCCTCTTCATCACTCTCGTACTCAAACGCAATCTCCTCCTCCTCTTCATCTGCCGCCATCTCGAAAAAGAAAAAGAAAGAAAGAAGAAAGAAAGGAGGAAAGAAAGAAAGGAGGAAGGGGTGAAGGAAAGAAAGAAGAAAAAACAGGAGACGGAAAGGGAGGAAGAAAGAAAAGAAAGAAGGAAAGAGGAAGAGGAAGAGGAAGAAGTTAAGTAGAAGGAGTTGTGTAAGTGTGACTCTTCTCTTCTTTTTGTGTTCTTTTCGTAGACCTTCTTCTCCTCTTCTCTCTTTGTCTTCAAACAGAGAAAGACAGCACCCTTTCTTTCTTTCTTTGACTTTCCTTTCTCTCTCTCTCTCTTTCTTTCTTTTTCTTTACGAATGAATCTGCTGCTGCTTGACGTTTATGTCTAAATGTGTGTGGAGTAGGCGGTAAGCTTTCGCTTCTTCTTCTTCTTGTTGCGGAGAGAAAAGAAAAGAAATCCCTAGGAGAGAAGAAGGAGATCTCTCTACACCGAGAGAAGGCCAAATCCAATGGGTAGGAAGTCTTTCGTAGGGAGAAAGAGAGGAAAAAGAAGAAGAAGAAAAAGAAAGAAAGAAAGTCGTGCAAACAAGTCACGACACACATGAAAGAAAAAGACGACAAAGACAGAGAAAAAAGGAAGAAAGAAAGAGGGAACGAGGGCTCTAAAAGAAGAAAGAAAGAGAGGGAGAGAAAAGAAAGAAAGAGAGGGAGAGAAAAGAAAGAAAGAGAGAGATGAGAAAGACGACTTGTGAGAAGAGCGAAGACCTCATTCAACTCAGGGCGGATCTTTTCTTTCTTTTCAAGCGCATGCAGTTCCTCATGGCGACTTTTTCTTCTCTTTTCCACTGGCATAAGAGAGAAAAGAAAAGAAGGAAGGAAATGGAGCAAAATCTTCAAATACATCAACGACTCAAAGAAGAAGAAGGTGAAAAGATAGATATGTATACAGACAACGAGAGAAACGGCAACAAGAAGAACGCAGACTCTGGTCATATGCCAAAGAAGAAAGAAGAGGAAGAAAAGTAGTTGGAAAAGAATAGGAAGAAGATTCCTAGTCACTAAAGTAGAGGTAGAAGGATATACAAGCAAGAAACGGGGAGGCTGGCTTCTCTATGAGGTGTACATACACCCGGGCAGTCACCTACTTCCACACTCCAAGGAGGAGGTTTCGAGGAATTTATATCTATCTGAAGAGAAAAGTAGATAGATCAGCCGTCTCTTCTGTTGAGATAAGAATAAGAAGGAGAATAAGATCTTAAATGTAGATACATTCAGAGTCTATTTCGGAATCTAAAGACTTCCCTAGAACATACAAATCTGTGCAGGTACCTTTCTCTAGATCTACTCTTATCACGCGCTTGTCAGGTGTATGTGCTATGAGTAGAGGTAGTGTATGTCTTGGATAGATATCGATAGAAATCTCCCCTCCTTCTTAGAGACTTCAACACACTCATGAAATGAAAAAGCTCTTCGTCGTATCCGATCGCATGAAGACAGGAAGACTTCGGGTGTATGTACACCCCGACAACAGACCGACGGGTAGAGAAAGAAACTTTAGAAAAAATCCGTTGATTAATCGCCTCCAACCATGCCCTCTCTCTAAACTAGCAAACACGTCTTTCCTTGTTGTCGAACAAGAAGATTCTCTCTGTATCTTCTCTCCTTTCTTTCTTTCATTCATTCTTTCTTTCTTAACTCTTTCTTACGCTTTTCATGTTGACTTCGTGTCTCTCGCTCGCTGCTCTTGACCGCATCAGCAGAAGGCACCTCGGGCGGGGTGTACATACACCCCCATACATACAGCAAATACAGTGTCGGCCCTCGCGAGGTAAGAAGAGAAGATCAGCGACTTCATCTCCTTCTGTCTGGAGAAAGAAGAAGAGTGAGAGACTGCAAGAGAAGATCTCCTTAACTTCTCCTACAGTAGGAACGACAAAAGACTACTTCCACTCGTTCATTCATTCGCCGAGAGTTCTCTCTTCTTATATTAGGAGTGCATGTATCAACATGTATGTATATCAGTCTCTATCAATCGCTATTCATATATGTATGAAGGTGTATGTATATGTATGTATATATGCCTATGTATTATGTAAATATGCACATATACGCCTGTATAAGTATGTATCTATTATAAGATCTGTTGCAAAAAGAGAGACAAGAGCCAGTAATGAAAGCAGTCGTGAGATTGCTGTCATTTCTGAGGTGTACATACACCTCGGGTCCCTCAGCAGAGAGATGGAAGCTGATTTGACGATACATGTCTATATTGTAGAGAAGAGTTTTGGGTAAATCTCCTTCTTGGTATCTTTCTCAATCTTCTTTCTCATTCTTTCTTCTTCACGCGGTAGAGAAGACGGCTTTATATCCTATCAAGGATAGTCAGCAAGGAGAAAGGATGAGAGAAAGTGAAGGTTTTCCCATGTGGGTAGAAGCGAGAGAAATCTCATCTTCAAATAGGGAGAAAGAAAGTCCCCTTTGTGTATTAGATCTTCTTTCTTTCACAGCGAGTAAGAAAGAAAAGAAAGATGATAGATAGATAGATAGATAGAGAGGTAGATAGATAGGATAGATGAAAGNNNNTTCATCATGCGATTATTTTGTATCTCCATCTTCTTGTCTTTGTGCCGGGGGGCTTGGCTTCCTCTTCAAAATTGAGAGATGAACGAGAGAATTCTTCTAACTCCTTCTTTCTTTCTGCTTGGAGAGAGAAGATCCATCCGTGTTGTTTCTTTTCCTTCATCTCTATCC
>NW_027160427.1:0-2038 GCF_002600585.1 Cystoisospora suis
AATAGGGCACTATTTCGTGGCGATTAAGGCAGGATTGCAAAATCCTGACATTATGCTTCCAAGGGGCAGCTAACGGGGAGAGTTGAGAGATACTAGGAAGATCTAGTCAGGTTTCGCCGTCGCGCGAAGACAGCTTTCTTCCAACCGTGGCTAATTCTTATTACAGTCGGTAAGTCGACCCGTATCGCGCGCTGGGTGTCGCGTCTTCAATAGTTTGCGTTTGATTTGCAGCATCGAGCGGGGCGTTGCAACAGCGAGGGGGACCGGATGCGCTCTCTCGATACCCTGCTGACGCGGTCGCGGTCCAGGCGAACGGCACGCTGCAAGATGCCCCAGTCAAGGCCATAGTGCGTCGTTCGGAGCGCTGCCAGTTGTGCTGGGGACAGCACCAAGCTTTCGCAACAAGAGGTGAGGAGACGCGGTCGCAAGCGAAACGTCCAGATACAGCGCCGGGCGATACGGTGGAGAAGGTCAACGAGGAAGCGCTTCCTCCTGGTGAGGTGACGATCAAGGAGGCCCTGTCCACGTGCCCCAAAACACTCTGCCTCAGGCAGTACTTGGACTCGATGCCTGGAGCAGAACTGCCACACTGGGTCAGGGCCGCTGCACTGTCACCCGTTCTCAGAGAGGGGTGCTGTGTCTTCGCAAGCACGGTGAGGCACCGTCTGACAGAATCCCCTTACCAGCGCACTTGAGAGTGCCTGTGATTGAAAGACTGCACGCTGGGAAGTTCGCCGGTCACTTTGGGAGAAAGAAGACTCTCGCCAAGGTGAGGGAACGCTATTTGGGGGTCCATGGCGCTTGATCTAAACAGAGTCATGAGGACTTGTTTGCAGTGTTGGCAGCAAGTAACGCGCGGGCTCAGAGTACTTCCGATGGGGTCTCTCCCCAAAGGGTGGCCTGGACAAATAGTTGCCATGGATTTCTTCGGACCGCTGCCAGAGACAGCGAGAGATGCGACAACTATTCTCGTTCTTACTGACCATTCTACCAGGTGGGTTGAGTTGGCAGCATTGCGTAAAGCTGAAGTGGGAGATGTAGTTGCCTGCCTGCGTGATAGATCGGTGCCACAACACGGGGTGCCAGCGGTGCCTCTATCTGATAATGGTCCGCAGTTTGTCGCCTCAGTACTGCGAGACTTCTGTGCCAGCGTTGGACTGAGGAAGGTATACAGCACCCTTTACAACCCGCCGGGGAATTCCCTTGTGGAACGGTTCATCAGAACCCTGAAGAAGGCTCTCGCTGCTGTTGTGAACGAGGAGGGCCGCGACTGGGACATCTATTTGCCAGCGGTCGCGCTAGCTCATAACTCAACACCGCATATGGTCACAGGATTTTCGCCGTTATTTCTGGCGCCGGGACGGAAAGCTGTTTTACCAGTTCAGCGTCATTTGCACGAGCCCCGTTTGAACGCGACGATGAGGATGGGTCCCGGGTTCCAGTGGGTTCGGTTGTCGCTATCAAGTTTTCCCCACATGAGAAAGCGAACTACCCAGAGAAGTTCACTCCCAAGTATGCAAGTCCGTGAATAGTTGTTGAACGTTCTCCAAATGGAATCACATACAAGGTACGGGATGCCGTCACCAACGAAGAACGGCAGATTACCCGGACTCAGTTCAAGCTGTTAGACCTCCCTGACGACGCCGGCGGAGCCTACACTGCCCCGCTTACGGGTTGACGCTGTCGGAAGAATAGAGGGCAACACATGCCCTAGGGTGGATGCGGTCAGGGAGATTCCGCGGACTGCAAAGGAGCTTGGGGAAGGATACCCCCCCGGTGGCTCTGAGTATCAACTGCGCCCTGTTGCTTCTCGACGAGCGCGGGCCGCGGAAGCGCGGCACCAAGAGCAGGAGCGTAAGGGCCAGAGCGTGGGGACCACGCTTACTCAACAACGGGTGGATGTTGTGTCGGTGCTAGGCACGAGGCGCTGAACAAGTAACGGGGTATCCCAACGGTGCGGACTGCGGAGAGCTTAGCGGTAGCCGAAGGATTGCTGCAGTGTTGTGCGGCCGCACCGCTGGGGAGGCGGCAAAGAGAA
>NW_027160428.1:0-240 GCF_002600585.1 Cystoisospora suis
ATCCTCAATCTCTCACGGCACTTTTCATTCACGTCCGACTTCTCCTGACCATTCGGACTATCCCCCAAACTTAGTATATTTCCGGTATTGGCCCTAGTCATGCTTAGAGTTGAACTATGAAACCCCCACATCTGTCCTTGAAGTCCTAACTCTTCCCAATACTCTTTATGACTAAACAGACTTCCACACTTAGGCTTCTTGGTTTCTTCATAGACCGCAGGCGTCGAGTGTCCGGCCACT
>NW_027160429.1:0-237 GCF_002600585.1 Cystoisospora suis
GGTCCTCCGACACTCGACCAAGCTCACAGCGCACCGTTAGCCACGCACACTCTGCCCACACTCCAGGCTCTACGCGGGGAAGGTTCACGCTTGTTTCAAAGTTAAGAATAATATCTACTGTGTCTCCCCCGGTGTACTCCCGAGGTGTCCCTCTGGCTTTCTGCCGGTCGGCTAGGGGGGTTTCGCCCGCCTAGCTTGTTCCGCCCGCTAACTACCTATCTAGCTAAACTAGCGCTA
>NW_027160429.1:760-1800 GCF_002600585.1 Cystoisospora suis
CTTCACCCCTACTCGTTTTCTGGGATAGCAGGGCCTACCCTACAGGCCACACACTGGATCCCGAAGGCCACCATCAAGATAGGGGGATGGGAAGGGCACCATCACCTGCTGATAGCCGACCTAGGACAAGACCTCATCCTAGGACTAGACTTCTGGCGACATGCCGGTCTCGCATGGGATAGTCGAACCGGCAAATTCGCCCAAGGAAAGGGCAAGGTCAGCAAGACCACGCCTAGAAACGACTCTTGGACCAAGAGATTGAACGACCTAGCGCCAGGACCCAGTACTGACAAGAAGCTGGCAGCCGAGCTCGGACGGCAGCTCGCCTGGGAAAGAGGTGACCCGATTGCGCGAAAAGCCCGACAGCAGGCATTTCGCCAAAAAGAAAGGAGGAAGGCCAAGTTCGCCGTAGAAAACGCCGACGAGGCCAAGATAGCCGAAGCCCCAGCTGGCAGCGCCCAAACAGCGGGCGAGGGGTCGGAAGACCGAGATACGGCCCCCTCGGCCACACAAGAGAAAGGACCTCAGGGAAAGATGGCTCCTCAGAAACCGGGACGCAGCTGGAGGGAAGACGAGCCTTTCCGACTAGAGAAAGCCGACGGTTCGGAGTTCCCAGCGGCCATTCCAGCTAAGGTCCGCAGGAAGTCGAAGAGCGACGAAGGCCAAGGACGCGAGAAGTCGCAGGCTAAAGTGTGCTCTATGGTCCAATTTCGCTTCTGGTTAAAGAAAGAACAGGTGGAGGTGGTCTACGCCATCAAGGTGAGCCAACACCATCCGCAACAACGACAAGAGACGTCCGGTACGAGAGAGTCGGAGCAGATCGAAACGGAGCCGCCCAGCAGGCGGCTGCAGCAGGAGGGACTCCAAGCCGGTCGAGACGTCCAAAGGCTATTGGATGAGTTTGCCGACGTGTTCAGGGACCTACCACCGGGAGGAGTCAGGAACAGGGAGATCAAGCACCGAATTCCAACGGTACCCGGAGAACTCCCCAACTACCCGAAGCAATGTTATAATCTGTCGGACGACCATCTCAAGGAGTT
>NW_027160430.1:0-479 GCF_002600585.1 Cystoisospora suis
AAGGAGAAAGAAAGATCCACATGTAGCCTTGGAGGGGCATGAGAAAGTGACCGGGGGCCGCGCCTCCCAGGGAGGCGGGACGACCGGCCGGTTCAGAGAGACACACCACCGGGAAAAGGGGAAATAGTTAGGATCCGGCCTCATTTTAAAGAGGCATAAGAATAGCAAAACATGTTTAGAAAGCAAACACGCAAAGAGAATAAGGAAAGAAGATAGTTTAAAGGAGGAGAATGGGTCCTAGGGGACCCTAACAGTCGCAGCAAACCGCTCGACCGTACCCCTCGAGCGGTCGCCAGCGAATCCGAGGCGGTTTCTCACCGCTTAAAAGAGAGAGAACGTGCCAAAGAGGGTTTTGGCAGCACCCAAGGTGCAGAAGCATTGCTTCCGGCGCCCAAATCGGACGCAGAACCCCACATTTCCCCTTGGGATCGCCGCCCAGCCGGCGCCCCAAGCCCCGTGTCGAGTGTGTCGTGACGAGG